>NC_056732.1:990801771-990866771 GCF_019279795.1 Protopterus annectens | reverse complement strand
AATCTTCCTAAAAAGTGCAAAGACGGAGATGGACCACATAGGTCAAAAACTGCTGACGACGTTTCCGCTAAGCTAGTCGCCAGTCCGCTGGTACTCAGTGAGGTGCTTTTTGCAGCCCCTGATGCCCGCTTCTACAGATTCGCAGGCCTCTGCTAAGACCCATTTGGAGTCTGCTATGCCACGAGATGCTTCTTCAATTATGGAACTTGTGGATGTCTCTACCGTGGATGGGTCTGGAGCCGCTGTGCAAGCACCTGCTTCTGAGGGTGTTTTCCAACCTACCAATATTCGTATTAAACTGACAACTTAATTTCCAACTAAAACTACCGAGTTTCTCAGGCCCAGATTTTGCACTACGCCTAGAAAACTGATGTCCAAAGCGCATGCTCAAGTTACCATGTCACAAAAATAAATGCTTAGAATGGCTAAAGACCTTATTACTTTAATTAGGGGAAGCCAGCCTTTCCCTGCCAAAAGACAAATAATTGAATTTCCTTCTGATTCTACAGACCCGGAGTCTGATGACTCTGACCCTTCTGATTACCAGGACATACCCTTATCTACCTATGAGGACTCAGATGCAGAGGAATCCATTCCCTCTGCCTCCCCTCCAGAGGATTTTTCTTTTGGTGAATCCTTGCATACCTTAAAGAGAGCATTTCTGCTGGGAATGTCAGGACTATCCTCAGTCCAAAAAGAGACTCTGGACATTTTTAGATTTGCCTCAGCACAGGCCTCTAGCTATACCCCCTGTCCTGGATATTGTAGACGATGTCTTCTTGGAGTCCAGTCTTACTCCTGACACCTTACCACCAGCTCGTAGAAAACCTAACAGGTACTACAGAGTGCCTGATTTTCACAAAGTTCTCTAGGAATCCTACTGTGGATCTAGAGACCATTTCCCAGGGACCTAAAGGCATTAAGGCTACTACAACCAAAAACCCTACCCCTTCAGACAGGGATTCTAGAGGTTTAGACAGATGGCCAAGTACTTGCTCCCCAGGAGGAAAACTTGCCCTTCATGCAAAAAACTGGATGTCCATTACTCAGGACCGATGAGTTCTAAATATTGTATCCCAGGGATGCAGATTCTACTTCCACTCACTGCCAACTCCAAGTGGGTTGCCAGGGTGATCCAACCTGTTCCAGTAGAACAAAGGGGACAGGGTTTCTACTCCAGACTGTTCCTGGTGCCTAGAAAAGAGGGCTCTTGGCGCCCTATCCTGGATCTATCAATTCTCAACACTTTTTGGTGGTCCCCAAATTCAAAATGCTTACACTGCAACAGCATGTTCTTATGCTAGCCAAGGATGCCTGGTTAGTCACCCTAGACTTAAAAAAAGCTTATCTGCACATCCCCATAAGGGAGTCTTGCAGGAAATATGTATGTTTAATGGCAGCTCTATGCACTATCAGTTCTCTGCACTTCCCTTTGGCTTATCTTCTGCGCCCAGAGTATTCACAAAATGCCTGGCTCCAGCCATTGCATACTGCAGGCAGAGAAGTATTCAAATCTACCCATTCTTGGACGATTGCCTGAATCAGGCAGGCAGTCGGGAATTGCTACTTCAGCACCTGGCATTTGTAAAAGGACTTGTAACTTCACTGGGATACACCATCAATGAAAAGAAATCACAACTGGTGCCCAGCCAATAAATTGTATTCCTGGGAGCAAGCTTGAACACAACTTCCCAGATGGCATTCCTCACTCCAGAAAAGCAGGTCCATTTGACAAACTATTTCAAAGTAATGGCCAACAAAACCCAGCTATCTACAAGGAAAATACTGCAAGCCGTAGGGTTCATGGTCTCATACATTCTGCTAATTCCATATGTAAGACTGCATATGAGGAAACTTCAGTGGTACTTAAAATGTCTCTGGTGTTAACATTCTCAGGACCTGGAAACCAGTGATTCCTGTCATACCTTGTGTAAGGGCAGAGTTCCTTTTCTGGGAAGAAGCATGCAACCACAACAAAGGGCTTCCTTACACTCAACCCCTCGCCGCCTAAACCCTGACAACAGACGCATCAGACTATGCATGGGTGGCTCACATGGCAGGCAAATGCATTCAAAGCAAATGGAGCCCAGAACAAATTCCCTTGCATATCAATCAAAAAGAGATGCTAGCTGTACAGAATGCTCTGACTGTCTTCAAATACCTTATCCTTCTAGGACAGCTCCTGATAAAGACAGACAACACCACAGTTATGTGATACATAAAACAAGCAGGGAAGAACTCATTCTTACCCACTCTGCAGGTTAGCCATGGCTCTGTGGAACACAGCCTTGAGCATCCAAGTGCACCTACAAGCTCAATTCCTGCCAGACAAGCAAATGTCACTGGCAGATGACTTGAGCAGAAATCTACTGGACCCTCACGAGTGGAGACTCGACCCCAACTCATTCAAACTTCTAACCCAGAGGTGGGGAACACTGGAGGTGGACCTTTTTGCCTCCCCCCAAAACCACCAATTGAGCCAATTTTGCACCAGGAACCCTCGCAGCAGAGCCTGGAAGGTGGAAGCCCTATCCTTCACATGGGAAAACCTCTCAATTTATGCCTTTCCTTCTCTGCTCCTCCTCTCAAAAGTACTACTCAAGATCAAACAGGACAGGCCAAGGGCAATCCTTATTGCACCAGACTGGCCACGACAGCACTGGTACCCATTCCTAATCAGTCTGACAGCAATGCCACCCTGGCACCTACATCACACACCTTCCCTGCTGTCTCAGCAGAAGGGACAGATTTTGAATCCACAGCTGCAAACCCCAAACCTTGCAGCCTGGCTTATTCCCTAAAATGCACCACCAGCATTCCCCAGCAAACCAGTAGTACTAAGAAATCCTATGCTGAAAAGTGGAAAAGATATTAATCTTGGAGTCCATCTCAAGGAAAGGACACATCTGTGCCCAACTTGCCTCAAATCCTTGATTACTTAGCAGAGCTGCTCCACAGAGGCTTAGCCTTCTCATCCATTAAGATTCATGCCCCTGCCATCTCAGCTCATTATAATACTGAGCCACCTCTCTTTTCTCAACCTCTCATCAAACAGTTCCTGAGAGGAACTAACAATTTAAGCCCCCCTAGAGTTCTCCCACCCCAACCTGGGACCTTAACTTTGTACTGAAAAAGCTCACACTCCCCCCCCCCCCCTTGAACCTGCTGCTTCAGCAGAGTTAAAATTCCTCTCTTGAACGACAGCCTTACTTCTAACTATTACTTCAACAAGAAGAGTGTCTGACTTACAGGCACTAATTGGCTGTTGAACCCTTCATTATTTTCCATGCTGACAGGGTTTCCCTCAGAAGTCCATAAAAAAGAAGAATTCACGACCCAAGGACGAAGCGCGTGAATTCTACTTTTTTATGGAATTCTGATTTCACTTGCTTTTCTAGGGTTTCCCTCAGGACTAACCCATCATTTATGCCCAAGGTTGTATCCAGTGTGGCTTTAAACTAATCCATCCATTTACCATTTACCAACCTTTTTCCCTGATCCTCAGAATAAACTGGAAACAATCCTGTACTCCTTGAACGTGCACAGACAGCTCAGGTTCTACCTTGACAGGACTAAACCTTTCAGAAAATCTGTCCAGCTGCTAGTCAGCTTTGCTACAGGGGCAGAGAGCAAGGCCATTTCAAAGCAAGCCATTTTCAAATGGATAGCACACTGCATCCATATCTGCTACAAACACCATGGAAACCTACCCCACAGGGAATCAGAATTAATTCCACTAGGGCTACCTCAACCTCTACAGCATTTCTCAGGGGAGTCCCTACCAGGGACATCCTGGAAGCTGCAAACTGGAGTTCTGTACACACCTTCACCAAGCATTACCACTTGCCTATCTTTGGTAAATCCAAAGCTGGATTTGCCACAGCAGTCTTATAAGGCCTGCTAGCCAGCCGTAATACTTCTTGACTGCCTCCACCCTTTCTTAGCTTTGGGAATCAACCCAAGTGTGATGACTGCAACAGTGAAACATGAACATAGTACAGTTGTGTACAGTTACCATAAACGTAGATGTTAGAGTGTATTCACTGTTGCAGTCCTGGTTACCCTTCCTCCAGCCCCCTAACTTTTCTATACTCTCTACCCATCCTCTTTTTTGGCCATATCTTATGACAATGGTATTTACTTTTTACTAAAGGTGTTACACACCATGTAATTGCTTCCTATTTTATGGGCTCCTGACATCTGGGGCAAGAAAAACCTGATATAATGGCGTCGGCTACATGTTTTATACCCCTGATGACCTGACGTTATGGAAGAGGTAACAGCATTCGATGCAGAAATCCCAAGACTCTGGTATTCAGGCCGACTTGTGACGACTACAACAGTGAATACACACTAACATCTACATTTATGGTAAGTGTACACAACTGTACTTTAGTCTGGCATACTCTCCACAGCTTCTGATCCTTCACACATGATGTGACCTTCTGCTGAGAAATTGGTCTTATTTCTTGTCTCTAAATGAGCATGGCATAAATATGTACTTTGTTCTGACTCTTTGGAGTGAGACCATGATTATGACTGCTAGCCTCCTATTTTCCATGATGAGCTTTTACCTCTCCTAGCAATGAAAAGAAAAGTGTCAATTCCCCAGGATGTTTCTAGTCCTGAACTAGAAGTTCTGGCTGGATTCCTTTTGCCTTTTTTGAAAAGCTGGCTGTTCATAGGTATGAGGATGACACTATCTTCACTAACCAGCATCCACTTTCACAAGATCTGAAGGCATACGGATCTGTTTGCTAAAGATGCAACTCTGTTACCTCATGAATATCCTCATTTTGGAGAAGCTCATGTAAAAGCCACTTAAGGTTAGCCCCTGTATTTCCAACTAAAAAAAAAAACAAATCTCTAGTTATTCTGGTAAGCAAGCAAGCCTTGGGTCCTCTTAACAGAAGTCCTCTTGAAAAGCTGTGTAATGTCATGAAAAACTTTAATCTGGGTATTTCTGTCGTGAAGAAGACAAACCTTACGTATCACTCCCCCACCAAAAAAAAAAAACAGAAATAATAATCATCACTCTACTTTCCTAATCAGTTTCGTAGCTCATGTCTCCTGCATGATACGGGTCTGTTTCTTTAATTTCCCTGAATATTTGGCAGTTATAATACCATGGCAGGAATTGAGTTAAAGTTAATAAAAATAGTATTGTTCAAATCTTTGCTTGCAGAGAGTGCTCTTCTCAGCATCTGCAGTTAGGTTTCAGAAAGGCAAAGGCTATGGACAGGTTTGGCAAAAAGTGTTCATCTTCCAGTTTGTCTGGTCAGCTCCCGTATATTCCATTTCCAAACTTCCCTTGCTGAGCAAGTGACCATCTTTCCTAACTTGTCGAAGAAAGCATCTTTAGAAAAATGCCTTTAAATACTACATATTATGCCCCCTATGATGATATTGAAGACTGCAGTCCCTGCTTGTATAAACAATAAATTTCCAGTTAATGTCAAAACAGGGAGTTCTGAAATATGGTGTCAGAAAAGTAAAATGCGTTTAGAGGAGGTTACTTCCCGACTTCTAGCTATATAGTCCAACTCCATGATCACTGTACCTTGGCATAGGAAGAATTCTCTTAAGATGCTGCATCCCCAGAATTAATGTATATACTCTCGCCAGCATGTAACAAGGGTATATAGCTTCTGGTGTGCTGTTCTGCTGCTGCCTAAAAATGTGAATTCTCTGCAGTGCATGATTAGCTGATACTGGCATCTGGTGCTAATAGTCCATCACACTCTTCCTTAAAAGTCTGTTTTTCCCCACATTTGAGAACCACAGTTAATGATTCATGGAAATGCAACAGGCATTCACATATTATGCAGAGTTCCTCATATCTACATACCTCATTGTATCTTTGTTGCAATAGCCAGAAATGTGGCCACTGGTACCTGCCTCAGCAGATTATCAAGGTTTAGGATAGTCTCACTTCATAAAGAAAACCTGCTATTTTCAAAACCCCTTTGGTATTTGTGTGCCTTTCACTGATAACTTTCAGAAGATGGAGGACTAACATTTTATACATATCTGAAAATAATTAACTTCTGCTAAACCTTCCTCTTAGTACACCTGTTAGCCAGTCTTGGGTATTCTCGTTCTTCTATCATGTCCTTCCTGTAGATATTACCGGAGGCCATATAAGGAGCCATCTGGCCAGCTGGTGTTAGCAATCCTGATAATTTGCTTGATGTAATAGTTTTTTCCCTCCCTTAGGATTTCCCCCATATTGAAGAGTCATCAGGGTAGGTGGGTTCTGGTCATTCTAGAAGATTGTAATGTAGTACTGCTCAGACTGCCCACAGTGCTGCTTGCTCTGGTATATCAGTTTGTATTGGAACTGGTGGCACAGTTTGTGATTGCTGGCAAGAGGAGCAGATGAGACTGCTAGAATAACTGGGAAACAGGATTAATCTCACATCTGTTCCTGGTCCTCTAGTTGCCTGTATATTTTCCAATTTCTGCAGCATCAGGTTTCCCAGCCATATGCAAAGATTTACATGGTCTCTCTTCAGATGTGATGCTTAAGTTTCTGTAAGGTTTTTGGATGTTTCTGATGCATGCAAATTATTATTGCCTTTTTATCCTGCCTTTTTATCTTTGGTGGACAGTACTTTTAGCTTGAACTTGTGCTGTCCACACGTTACTTTGTTCCAAGGGATTTTACACCCAAAGCATTAGGCTTCATTATACAGGACCTTTATCAATTCATTATTCTGGAATTTTTCCCACCTGGATGATGGATTTGCTGAAGACCCCCCCCCCCCCCACACACACACACACACAAACATATATATACACAGACACACTTTATTGGTGGTGGCACTGATCTTGGCTGCAGACATTTGAGGTGAACTATCTGCTAGAAGACAGTATCCTTGCTTCTGGTATAGTATATTGCTTGGTGAGAGCCCAGAGACACAAGCATCTTTGCTTGGCTCTTAGTGATGTTCACAGCTGGCTTCTGCTATACTTGTGGTGGGTACAGCAGTGACAGCATTCCTAGGTTTACTATCCTTTCATGTGCAATGACCGAAGTGGAGGACTTGCTGCTGGTGACCGCACAGTTGATGCTCTTATTGTGTCAGCCCTTTGCTGCCATTCACAGAATTGTACATCCTTAGGATACAGCCAAATGGCAAACTTAGCTCTTCTTCCCATTTCCAGTGCTTTGTCTTTTTGTAGACATTACTAGAAGGATGAGGAACCCACATTGGATCAGCTGTTATTACAGGCTGTTATATTCTACTGGAGAAACATCTTCACTTTAGTCTTGCACTGTGGGACATGCCAAGACGGCCTGCTGTGTGTAAATACGGTTGAAATATAGACCTTTCATTGGACATCGGACACTTGAGCATGGACCTTGCTATTTCCAGTTTGCCAGTATCTGATCATGATTTGACAACAGGCCAGCTAAGTGGTGACCCATCTTTTGAAAAACTGTCCTGGTGGATATATTTAATATTAGGATGAGCCCCTCGAGGTTTTTTATGGACCAGGACATTCTTGGTGCTGCGCTTCAGGTGTGAGGCAACCCCCCCCCCCCAACCTTGAAGGCTATATTACCTATGGTCCACTCATTCTAACAACTTTAAGGCAGCCATGCTACACTTGATGTTCATCATATTCATCACTGCTGCAGTAGCCTTTTTATAGGTTATACCCTATATAGGGTCTATCCTGAATAAGATAGAATAGCTGTCCAGGTTCCAAAGCTTCAGGGCACCTTCCACATGCTCGCAGTCAGCTCGAGCTGAACTGACTAAAAAGAAAGCCCTTCAAAGCTTTCCTGCTGCTGAAGAGTATGCTTTTCCGAGCCTTTTGAGGATTGTTTTTCTGTGTGCTCTTCCTTTACTGGGCAGATAAGTTCCATTTGTGGGGTGCTTCCATTTAAAAATGTTTGAATAACCCTTTCCTGTTTAGGAAAGTTACTTTAAAGCTAGATTTTGTTTTAATGGACTGTCACAAGACTGTATTTTACTTTAAACAAGAGTGATGTTTTTTCCTGTCTAAAAGTTGTTTAAAGTAATGGTAAATATTTTATTTCTCTCTGGATAAATTGTATTTATTGACCATGGAACAAACTGTCAGCCCCATGGTCAGTTCTTCTGACACAAAAGAAAAAGTTAAGCAAATGGCCTTTGCCACCACAATAGACTAGCTGTTGGCTTCAGCCACAGGGGAGTGTGTTTGCTGTGGCCATATGTTGCACCTCAGACCACTTGTCTTTTACCCTGGATCCCTCTGGTATAGCACCTACAGCCACTATGTACCAGGAATTACCCCACACTCTGTGGCTGTCCCCTCAGTGGGAAAGGGAGAGCTTCTCTTACAGTCCTGAGAGAGGGAACAGGGAAAGCTTCCTTGTTTGTTCTGAATGTTGTGCCCATCCCCTGGGGAATCTGCTGCTGCCATTACAGCACCCTCATTCCCCATTTTTCCTGTCGAGAAGAAATGGAAAACTAAAGGTGTATCTTCTACTTCTCAAACTTCCTTAGACAGGAGTAGTTTACTGTTTCTGGCTCAGGGTTTAATTCAAGCTACTGATCCTTCTTTCCTTGAAGAGATTCAAGATTCTGCATCTGGACAGGAAGATAAAGGATCAAATTTAGAGTTTTCTCCTCAGATTGCTGATTCAGATTCTGTGGAAAGTGAAATTTCTGATTCTCCCTGTATGAGTTTCACTTGGTATGAGACTGTTTCCAGAATTTGAGAACACATGAGGTTTCTCAGTCCTTCAGAGAACACTATGAACTGTTACAAAAATAATTTCTGTAACTTGCACCCATTCCTCCAGTTCCCTACTCTTTGGAGGATGTGTGTGTTACTACCTGCAATTTTTCTGAGTCGGCCAGCTATCCCTTAAAAAGCAGATAAGATGTATAAAGTTTTTGTCTTCCATTTGTATACAGTCTTCCCAAACCTAATCCAGCAGCTATAGGTTTAATTAATCCTGTTGCTGCTTAACATTTAGTTAACTCCAATCCTACTGTCTTTGACATGGATGGGAAGATTATTGATTAGTGTGGGAAAAAGTATATGCTTCTGCAACTTTGATTTTCAAGTTTAGAATTGTCCGGTTCATATGCCAGTTTTTTTTCTGATGGTGTGAGGAATGTCTCTTCCTTGCAAGAAGAAACTGAAGATAAATCTGCTTTAAATTTAGTAATTCACTCATTATTTGCAGTGTATGTATGACGGTCTGCCAGGGCTCTTGCCCCGATACTGTTTTGAGGATGTTTGCCTGGCTGTGTTCTCTGAACCACTCAGATTGTGTTAAAATGAGATTTTAAATTCTTACTTGGATAGAGATTTCGTTTTTGTTCCCTCTACTGCAGAGGTGATTAAAAGTGTGAAAGTGAATCTGTAAGATTTTTCAGCCCTCCTTTTCCGAGTGATTCTATAACCCCTCAACCAATTTTGGCAAAAATAAACAATCAACAAAGTGCAGGTGGACATTTAAGATATAGCAAGGGGGGTTCAAAATTAATTGTGGAACATCCTAAAACCAAGGAACAGTCTTAACAAATCTGAATGACTAAGGGACAAATGGGTTTTAAAGATCATTCGTCAAGATTACAGATGGCAGTGGGCGGAATTTCCTCCTTTCCAGCGGGTAATTTCTCATCCACCAGACTAGACTCTTCTTTCTACCTGCCCATCGCATACTGTCCTGGGGTGCGATAGAACCAGTCCTTCCTTCCCAGGTGGGGAAAGGTTTTTATTCAAGGATGTTTTAATACCAAAGAAAAATGTTTGGGGACCAGTTCTGGATCTTTCCTTCCTAAAACTGATTTTGTAATACCACCTAAATTCACAATGTCACTTCATAACCTGTTGTTTCTTAACACTAGATTTAAAAGATGCTTATCGCACCCCTGTTCTTTCAGATTTCAAAAAGTGTGGATTGCATCATCAGTTTTCTCCCTTATCTTTTGGACTATCCACTACTGGAATGTTCGCAAACTGTCTAGCTCCAATTAGAGATCATTGCAAGCTATAGTGTATTCACATTTTTCTATATTTAGATGACTTTCTTATATTTCCTTAGTCTTTTTCAATGTGTCAAGAATGTCTAACTTGAGTGTGAGAGCTCTTATGCAGGTTTGGATTCCAAGAGAACATTCAAATGTCTTTTTTGATTCCTTGTGCTAGATACCTCTGTTTAGAGGTTTTCTTCCAAAAAAAAAAATCTATATTTAGATCTGTTTCCAAGGTTTTCCACTCACTTTGGTCACAGCAGTGGAATACTTCAGGATTTTGACTGTCGTGGCATCTATGATTCTCCCTGGCAAGACTCTATATGAGAAAATACAGTGGTATCTGAAGTCTCTTTAGACCAAGTGCCAACATCCTTTGTCTTTTGAAGTCCCAGTACTGGAGTTTGTCAGAAGAGAAGTCACTTAGTGCAGACAGCAAATCTCCTTAAACTCCGGTCTTCCCTTCTCCCTCCTTTTCCACCAGTCTGTCACCACAGGTGCCTTGTACATTGCTTGAGAAGCAGTTTCAGGAAGGATAAAAGGGCGAGATGGGTGGGACACCAAGGACAGTCACGAGCACATAAATATAAAAAAGATGCTTGCCCTGATCAAGGCAATCGATTCTCTGAATCATCTTCGGTCTCCTGGTCCTGTTTGTGTTACAGACAATATCACAGTTGTGTTACATCAACAAGCAAGGGGGAACCAGGTTGCATCCCCTTTGCAGGCTAGCCATGGTCAATTGGGATGTAGCTTCACAGCATGATCTCACTGCACAGGCATCCTACATTCTGTCATAGCTAAATTCTGTGGCAGATGTGCTGAGCAGTGCGAGTGCAGACCCTCATAAATGGAAACTAGCTCATGAGGTCTTCCAAGATTTGATTCATCTGTCAGAAGTTCAAGTTAGAGCTGCTTGCCTCCTCTCTGAACAATCAACTGACAAGATTCTGCTCCAGGATTCCATGCAAGAATGTCTGGAAGACAGATGCGTTTTTTTTTTTTTTTTTTTTTTTTTGTGGACAGGAAGGTTCATGTATGCTATTTCACCCTTTCCACTGATATCCAGAGTACTTCTGAAGATTCAGAAGGAATCCCCTTAGATCGTTGTGGTGACTCCTACTGGCCCAGGCAACTGTGGTTCTCTGTTTTGAAAATGGCCAGGGGCAATTACCACAATCTTCCTCACAGATTGGATCTATTCACACAAGAACAGGGGTGTTTGGTGCATCCAACCACAATCTACTTCAATTAATTGCCTGGATGATAGGGTCCTGATTCCCTTCAGGCACCTGTTTACTGAGAATGTGCATCCAATACTAATGGAGATAAGAAAACCTGCTCCTAGAAAGTCATACATTGGTAAATGGAAAAGGTTTTCTAGTTGGCGTCGGTAACATAACTAACATGTATTCAGGTTAGCTGTATTCTATTTTTAACAATAGTTTTATTCTATGGCCTTTCTTACTGCGGTGGTGGTGCTGCGGTAGCATTGTCGCCTCACAGTAAGACATCATGTTCGATTCTCAGCTAGAGCGTCTTCTGTGTAAAGACATGCGTGAATGGGCGTACCTTCGTTGAAGGTTGTGCATCAAGGCCGGCAACTCTGCATGTAAAAATCTAGTGCCAATCATTAGCAGACCGGAGTTCCACTGTGATGACCCCTAACTGGGAAAAACTGAAAGAGAAAGACACAACATTCTATGGCCTTTCTTACTCCTCCATCAAGGTTAATTTATTTCAGCATGCCTGCCCTTGGATCTTCCACTTTCAATGCATTCTCATGTCAAAATGTTTGTTTTTAGGTTCATAGGTGTGTACTAGGCTAATGGCCCTAGAGCCTTTACTAGCCCATAAGATTACCCTGGCATCGTGCCACCTGACCTTAGTTCCCAGTGCCACTGTCGAGTAGAGCCACTGGAGTGATCCTCTGGGTGAATTTTCTATTTCCCATCCACTCATCAAAGTTCCTCTTGAAGAGGGCCAGTGAGGTGCTATGTTTGACATGTAAGGAAAGTCTATTCCATAGCATGGGCAGTCTCTGGGTTATGAACCTGTCCCTCCAGCTTGTTCTATTGATTGTGGTATTGAAGTTGAGTTCTCTGGAGTGTGTGGTGCAGAGAGATTGGGATTTCTTTAGATGTAGCATTTCTAACAGAGCTGGATCAGACATGGATTTCTAAGTCAAGCAGAGATCGCCTCTAAGTAGGCAATATGAGACGGAGAATAGATGAGTTTTTTGAGTCTGTCCATATAGGACAAGAGTTTAAGGCCTAGGATCCTCCTTGTGAGGTACTTTTGCGGCCTCTCCAGTTGTTGCAGGTGTCTAGTGAGGTATATGCCAAATGGGGCATTGTACTCTGGCCTAATAAGGGAAGAGTAGAGGGGAGACAATGACCTCTTTCTGGATGCAAACCCCTTAGTAATGAGATATGCCACATAGCAGGACTTTCTGACCACAGTGGCAATGTGGTGGTCAAAAGAGAGGTTGCTGTCAACCTGTGTTCCCAGATCTCTTATAACTGCTTCTGTGTTCAGTGGACTAACATCGATGTGGTAAACAATTGATGGAACCAGGTTTTTCCCAAAAGGGATGGCGACACATTTTTTGGCATTGAGCTTAAGGCCAGGCTCCGACACCAGTCATTGGTCTCAGTGAGGCCTTTCTGTAGGGTGTCAGCATCACTTGGGAATTAATAATAGCTCCCAACTTGCAATTGTCTGCAAACTTTGTCAGCCAGAGTCCCTTCTTGTTGGCCTGGACTTCAGAGAAATGGATACCAAACAGGAGAGGACCCAGGACCAAACCCTATGGGACTCCACTCGTGACGGGTCGGCAGTCTGACTTGGAGTCAGCTACTTTCACACTGTGGGTTCTATCTGTGAGCCAGTTTGTAACCCACCTAGTGATATAGGGGTTGATGCCTAGCTGCTTGAGTTTTTCTATGATTCCTGAGTGGGGAATGGTATCAAAGGCCTTGGCCAGATCAAGGTAGGCTGTATGAACCACCTTGCCTTCATCCATAGCTCTGGTGACTGATTCAAAGAAGTCGACCAGGTTGAGCAGGCATGATCTACCCTTCACAAAACCAAACTGTGTGGGGTTCAGCATTTGGAGATTCCCTTTATCCTTGTTAATTAGGTCCATGATGATGTGTTCCATAGCTTTGTATATCAGACTCATCAGGCTAATAGGGCGATAGTTTCCAGGGTCTGTAGTTGGTCCTCCTTTGTGAAGAGGTACGACTGTAGTAGTGCACCATCCAGCCTGAGGTGAGGCTGTGATTGAACAGGGCACACAGGTGAGATGCCGGTTCACTTTGTAGTTAATGTAGAGCACAGCCAGGGATATTGTCAGGTCTCATAGAAGCTGTATTCTTGGCATTGGACAGTGCTGTTTTAATCTGTGCAACAGTAATACTGGGTGCCTGGCAATCTACTGGCATTGTGATTGGTCCTCTGATGGGGGAGAGTGGTAAAGTTGGCACTGAATCTGTCTGCCAGTATATTGGCAATATCTGTTGGCTCGGTATAGGAGGTACCATTGTGCAGTAGGTCAGAGCAAATTTGGGTATTGCTGTGGAGATTCTTTACATAACTATAGAAGGCATTGTGGTTGTCTTTACTATGTGCTGCAATTCTGTTTTCATAGCTAGCTTTAGAGGATGAGGATTTGATGAGGGATTTCAACTTTTTGTTGAGGCTGATAAGGAAGTTTTTTCAGTCTTGAGACTTCACCTTATTCTGCATCAGTTTCCTCCTCCTGTTGTAGTGTTTCTTTATGGCAGAGTATCACCAGATTGGCTTCCTTTTTTTGAGGAGAGAGCCTTTGTTCTATTTGATATGGTGAGATCCATGCATTTATGTCCATGTTCGTACAGTGCATTCGTGTACGATTCTGCAACTATTCTCCATTTGCATGGGTGCAGTGAAGTTGGCCACCTCTGTTTTTAGGAGCCCAAAGTTGGCTTTGGAGACATTTTTCATGGTGATTACATCTGCAAGGGGGGGTGGGAGGGATGTGGATTTCCACTGTTATTAGTTTGTGGTTGGATCTAACCTGGGAGGAGTTAACTATTGGTGTAGAGCAACCGTCGCCCATGTTTGTAATGACCAGGTCAAGGATATTTTTACCTCTAATGGAGGTGCGAATGAGCTGGTCGAGGGCATTGGAATTAATGAATTCCAGGAGACGTTGAGCAATTGTATTGGTTTATGAGTAGTTTTCCCAGTTAATGGAGAGGTAGTTGAAGTTGCCCAGTATGAGAGTTAAGTTGGACCCTAATATTCTCTAGGATGCTTAGGAACTTGCGAGTCTTGGGACATGGTTGGGGACCTAGAGCAGGTGATGACCTGAATCTCTGTCTTACCCAATGTTAGCTGCACCTGAAGTATCCCTGATGCATTATGTTGGGCTACCAGTCCAGACGTGTGCGCATCCTTTATGAATATGGAAACACCACCGCCTTTGGAGCTTCGGTCCAAGTTCTGGGGCTGAAAGGTGTGGAATGAGTTGTAGCCTGGTAGTGCAGGGGTGCTTTCTACTGCCTTGAACCAGATCGCTGTTACAGCACAAATGTCAATGGTCTCCATTTTAAGGAGTGCTTCGAGTGAGTACATTTTGAGATTTAGACCTCAAACGTTGAGCAGCATGACCCTCTGATTGCATTTGTTTGTAGCTGTTATGGTGGTAATTTGGTCTTTGGAACACTATCTAAAAAAGGCTTGATGTAAGAAGCAAGGTGAGGCCGATGCCAATAAGGAGATGAACAGATATCAACCAGATAGCAAACCAAACTTCCAGATACTAACCAACTCCAAAAACTCAGGAAAGACTCTGTAACCACCTTTTCACGAACACTGCTTTATTGTTTGACCTAGGTTTCGTCCTTACGAACTTCCTCAGAATACAGTCTATCATTCTACCTCACTTTTTTATACAATGCTGATTATTCAATAATCATTCAATTAATAACCTAATTTCCCGCCATACATTCTTAAAAGGGAAATGGCATTGTTTAAAACTTTGTCATTTAAATACAACACATATTAATACATTGTTGTCTCATATGCACTTTAACAAATTAATATATACAATTATATACTAAAAATCAACTTTCCAAAATATCCAAATAATCAATTTGTAAATTATATATATAAATTCTTGTTCTACCAAATTTACCATAATTTCATTATGAATGATATGTTTATCCTATATTAATAATAATGTTCTATATGTGTACCATCATAAATGTACTTATTGAACCTTTGATGTTGTTGAATATTCCTGTATGGATAACTTGTGTACCATAAATTCTATTGTATAATTTGTGATACATGTATATATGTATATGTGTACTACTAGTATATATAATTATAAGCAATAGACTTAACTATGTTACAATGGGATATTTGATGTACTTCTATCTATTTTAATACAATTAATATATATATTATTATATGTGTAAAAATTGCACCCTGTTGATCATTAATTTCATGATATATATATATGTTCATAATTTGATCCAATAATTTGATCTTGTTATTTTGTATTATGTTTGAATTGTAAATATAATACATTGTATATAGACCATATAATATATCATGCATTATATATTCTATTTAATTTTAATACTGGCATAATAGTCATATATTCATTTATACCCGGAGGTATACATGAATTAAGTAATATTTGCCATTTTAATTCTTCCATATCCAAGTGATATATGGTTGTCCTTCCTTGTAAATCTTGTTTAATTTGAGTTACAACCATAAATTTAAAAGTATGATCTTTATATTCCATAATGTGTCTTGCTAAAGCATTACTATTTTTCTGATGTTGAATATCCAATAAGTGTTCTTTAATTCGTTCTCTGAATTTTCTTTTTGTTTTTCCCACGTAAAATGCCTTACACTGTTGACACAAGGCTATGTATACTATATTAATTGTTTGACAATTATAATGTCCATGTATTTTTATGTTGCATTCATTAATCATGATATTAGTACCTGTTTCATGAATATAACTACATGTCCTACATGTTCCACATTTAAAGTTTCCTTTCCTTGCACTTGTATATTGTCCAGTATTTCTTTTGTGTTCTAATATATTTTTAAAGGAAGGACTCTTCTTATATACAAATTTTATTATTCCAAAAAATGTTTGTCTCCCAATTTTGTCATTGACAAAGAAATCCCAATTTCTCTTTATAATGCCTTCTATATCTTTGGAACAATCATCAAATTTAATGATATACAATGGGATGTTATTATAAGATTGTACATCCATTATATCTTCATTTTGAATTGATATTGCACCAGTTTTTAAAATTGCTGTATAGATTCCATTTTTTCTTTTGTTTATTACTTCTTCATATATCTGAACACAAAATTGTTCTGGATATCCCCTGTTCATAAATAGTTGCATAATGTATTTCATTTCTTCTAAGAAATCAAGTTCTTCGCTGACCATTCTGGCTGCCCTGACCATCTGCCCCTTGATGGGCTTTTTTCTGATGGCCAGGGTGCCAGCTGTCGAAATGCAAGTACGCATTTGAAAATGTAGGTTTTCTATGTATTTTTGTGTTCAACTTGTTTGTTTGTTTATCATGTGTTATATCTACATCCAGGTAGTTAATACTATTTTCTTGGACATTATAAGTAAATTTCAGAAATTTTACTGTATTATTGATATACTGTAAAAATGTATCCAATACATTTATATTATTATTTGGATTCCATATGATAAAAATATCATCCAAATATCTGGTATACATGATAAGATGTTCACGAAACTCTGTAGTAAATAGATAGTTTTGTTCCCAATAGCTCATGATTAAATTTGCATACATGGGGGCACAAGGTGCCCCCATTGCTACCCCACTGATTTGTTGAAAATAGCTACCTTCAAAAAATATATAATTGTTATTCAGCACTATTTCCATTAAATTTATTAATGTATTGATTTGGTCTTGTTCATATAGCTTTGTCAGAAAAAGTTGTTCTTCCAGCCATAAAAGGCCTACATCATGGGGTATTGTAGTAAATAAACTTACTACATCTATTGTGATGAACACATATTCTTTTTTCATAGTGATTTGATTAAGTCTACTCAAAAAATCCCATGAATCTTTTGTAATATAACTAAAAGATTTCATACTTTCCTTAAAGAAATGATCCAAATATTTACTTATATTACATGTAACACTTCTATTTCCATCTACTGTAGGTCTGAAATCCAAGTTATCAAGGCCTTTGTGTATTTTTGGTATTCCGAAGATACCACTGATTACTGGATATTCATTTCTCAAAAAATTATATTCTGTTTCAGTGATACCCCCTTGATATAACATATCTTCTAGCTTTGTTTCAATTCTTTTATATGCTATATGTACTTGATTTCTACTTATTTCTACATATGTTTTACTCATTAACATGTTGGTCATATATAAGCTGTAATCGTTATAGTCCAGTATGACTATACCATTACCTTTGTCAGGTCTCATGACTCTTAATGTTGGATCATTTTGTATTTCTTTCAGAAGCTGTTTTTCACTTGTTGTAATATTGACATATTTGTTATATTTATATTTTTTATAGAATTGTCTTGTCATATTCAGTTCTCCTTTCAAAATGTATAATTTCCTCATTCATGGGTGGGTTGAATAGACTTGGTTTCGTGAACATATTATTTTCCCCAGTGTTACATTCAATGTTGTTATTGAAGTATACCTTTAAGTTTAATTTTCTAGAAAATAACTTTAAATCTAAGATAGATTGTACCATATTGCCTTTAATACATGGGACAAAATTGAATCCTTTTGAAAATAAATTTGCATGTGCTGTTGTGATATCCTTGGAAGAATAATTGTATATTTTATAATCCTTCTTTGTATTCATTATAACACTTGGATTACATAAAAATTGCACATTATGTTCTATTGTAATATTCAAATTTGAACATATCGTTGTATCTACATCATTGGGTTGCACATTATTATCACATTGTGTGATGTAATTGTCTGGATTTTGATCAATGCAAAAATTAACTGAATATTGCTGATGATCTAAACTAGCTGTTACTTGCCAATCTTCACATGTTTCTATTCCATTGTACACATCATTGCTTAAGTGTTCTTCATTATATTGATACGTACTTAATTCTAGTAGTATATTATCATGCTCATTATTATTATGTGCTTGAACCAATTGTGTTTGTAAACAACTACTGTCATTATATTCTTCCACATTATTATCGCCATACATCACATTCATATCAATGACATAATCATCAGAAGAAGACGTAAACTTATTACTAAATTCCTGTGTACAGGCAGATATGTCTTTAAAGTTTTTACGGGACTTACTCTTGATTTGATGTTGTTGTTCTAAATCCTCCATTGAAGAAGGTACACTTGGTGTTGGAATAACACTCGTTCCTGACTGTACTCTCGCTACTTCATCGATGTTGGGATTTAATTTCTCCGCTTTTTGCCCACAGTAAGTCCCAAAAAAGTCTGTTTGGGTCTAGCGCCTGTCTTTTGAAATTCCCGCTGGTTTTGCGCTTCACTTTGATTCCTTAACCGATCCGACCATCTTCCGCCTTCTTCCGTGTGTTCCTCGCCTTCTGTGCGGATGTCATCGTCATCACCCTCAAGCGCATTGACGTCATCCATATTGGTCGAATGTTGTTGTGTTTGACCGTTGCTATAGTTACTATTGCCTGGGTTCGCTGATTTAGGATATGCTTGATGTTTAGCATAAATGTGAAGGACTCGTTGGATTTTATTACTTTTCTTCCGAAAAATAATATCGCAGCATTTGGTTACATCTGTTGTAATAAATGCGTACTGTTCATAAACTTTTTCAAATAATAGGTCTTGAGATATATTGCTATTAAGTTCTTCTAACTGAGTAAATAGTTCTGAAATTTGAATATCATTGTATTTGACTATAATCTCCATCAGTCGAGTACCGCAATTATCAAATAATGCATGTAGATCTTGAAGCATGTTCTTATTGTCAGCACAACCATTCGGGTACCTCCAAAGCCGTAAGCCTTTAGGAATGATACCCAATTCCATGTTCCGCAGTAAATAGCTGTTTTCTAATTGTAACCGTTTTAATTTGAACAGTTTTTTCTCAAATATTTTGAGCATGTCTTCTAAAGGTTTTGTGTTGTATATAGTTTCCACTGTGGTATTTTGTTTGGTTAAACCAGTTGAAAAATTATACTTGTTATTTTTCCAACTATTGACATCTTGTACCAAAAGTTCTTTTTCACCGTATTCTATGTTACCTTGAGTGTTCGAATTTGGTGCCGTTGGTGGTGTTGGTTGTGTCAACGGGAACCCCAAACTGTTCCCTGTTTGCGTGGAATTAACGATGTCTCTAGTCAGCAGTTGTTGTATAAGAACCGAATGTTCTTTTAAAGTATCTTGAATATGCTGTAACATACCCCCGACATCTACCGGACCACTCTCGCTCGCCATAACCAGGAACCAAAATTAAACTGTAACTTGATGTAAGAAGCAAGGTGAGGCCGATGCCAATAAGGAGATGAACAGATATCAACCAGATAGCAAACCAAACTTCCAGATACTAACCAACTCCAAAAACTCAGGAAAGACTCTGTAACCACCTTTTCACGAACACTGCTTTATTGTTTGACCTAGGTTTCGTCCTTACGAACTTCCTCAGAATACAGTCTATCATTCTACCTCACTTTTATATACAATGCTGATTATTCAATAATCATTCAATTAATAACCTAATTTCCTGCCATACATTCTTAAAAGGGAAATGGCATTGTTTAGGAACTTGCGAGTCTTGGGACATGGTTGGGGACCTAGAGCAGGTGATGACCTGAATCTCTGTCTTACCCAATGTTAGCTGCACCTGAAGTATCCCTGATGCATTATGTTGGGCTACCAGTCCAGACGTGTGCGCATCCTTTATGAATATGGAAACACCACCGCCTTTGGAGCTTCGGTCCAAGTTCTGGGGCTGAAAGGTGTGGAATGAGTTGTAGCCTGGTAGTGCAGGGGTGCTTTCTGCTGCCTTGAACCAGATCGCTGTTACAGCACAAATGTCAATGGTCTCCATTTTAAGGAGTGCTTCGAGTGAGTACATTTTGAGATTTAGACCTCGAACGTTGAGCAGCATGACCCTCTGATTGCATTTGTTTGTAGCTGTTATGGTGGTAATTTGGTCTTTGGAACACTATCTAAAAAAGGCACTATAGAGGTGGCAAGACCCTTGGCCAGTATCCGAAACCCAAGGGTGACCGATGCAGGCCATCTCTGGCAAAGCATTGAGGTCTGTCAGCCATGTCATCCCAGGTAGACAGATACTGGATCCCCTTTGAATGACACCAGAAACTTAGCCAATTGTTGAAATCAATTATTTTCTGCTTGTACTGTGATATCATTCTGGGTGATGGTAGGAGGCTGCTCATGGCTAGGGTCATACCCACCTGGGCTTACATAATCCATGAGCTCCTCCAGGTCGCTTTTCATGTAGTCCAGGGAGGTACGTCTTAGGTCATTCACACAGACATGTACAATGACAAAGTCATATTTGTACCTGTTGTTGAGGGACCTGAGTGCATGCGTTGTGGCTGATCCTGGCACCTGACAGGCACTTGACTGTTACTTTCTCCTTATTCAA
Source organism: Protopterus annectens (assembly GCF_019279795.1). Classification (NCBI taxonomy): domain Eukaryota; kingdom Metazoa; phylum Chordata; order Ceratodontiformes; family Protopteridae; genus Protopterus; species Protopterus annectens. The sequence goes on along the minus strand of NC_056732.1, from coordinate 990,846,120 downwards.
CCTAGTGAGTGGGAAATCAGTGTCTCACTATTGAGTCACCTATGACTAGTGTGTTTGGCATGCTGATGTCCTTCATGGATGCATCTGCAGTCATAACAAGCGGGTTGTCCTGTTGTCAGGCAGCCCTTCAGTCGGCCGGATTCCAAAGTCCGGGTCCGGCTTCGGCTGATGTCGCACTCCACCCGACGTCATCTCTGTTGGTCTTCGGGTATAAAGGCATCAGCCGACGCCATTTTCCTCCGTCTTTCTTGCCGCGTGGCGCCCGAAGCAGAAGCTGTTCGCAAGTGCCGGTCGGTCGGATCCAGAGATTACTTCTACCGAATACTACTTCGAAGACTTCTAAAGCTAAGTACCCCGTTGGGGACTCTTTCTTGCCTCAGCCGATGTCAGAAAAAAGTTAACAATTGTTTAAACTGTGGGAAACAAATACCTCATAAAGATTTCCACTCTTACTGTCTGCCTTGTTTAGGCCCAGCCCACGACGTAGCAGCCTGTTCGCCCTGTGCTTCTTTCAACCGACGAACGCTTAGGCGTCGGTCGGAGTTTGCAGAACAGTTTTTCGGTTCTGATTTTGCGTACATTATGCCGTCGGATCCTCCGACTACCCAATCTACCAAAAAACGCAAAGATAAAGACCGACACTCGCGGTCCGCGGTTTCGGCCGAAACCATGGTCAAGCAAACATGAGTGTCTCGGTTTCGGCCGAAACCGAGAAAACTGAACAAAGTACAGCTGAACCTATTCCTACAACTGAGGCCCCTGCTACAACTCTTGAATCGACTTCAGAAATTTTACCCACTACGGTGGTTGACTTATCTGAAACCATCCCCTTGGATGTCTCTACCCCAGCACGTGGTGCTGCTAGGCCTCCAGCAGCCATGTCCATTAAGGCCTTCGCCAGGGCTAAAGCAGCCAAGACTACTAAAACAGTGCCTGTTAAACCACCCACATCCAGGCCCTCTTCTAGTTCTCAAATGCTTACTTTGGCAGAAGATTTAATTTCTTTAATTAGAGGATCTCAATCTCACCCAGACAGGGCCTCTCAGCCCCCAGAGAAGAGACCTAGGGCAGAGCCCCCCGAGCCAGTGTCCTCTGATTCTGCTGATGAATCAGACATAACTGACCAGCCAGAGGCTCCCTTCTCCAATTTTGAAGATTCTGATGCTGAAGAATCCATTCCAGCTGCTTCCCCACCAGAAGAATTCTCCTTTGGGGAAACCTTGCATGCCATGCGAGAACAGTTCCAATGGCAGCAACAGGATTTTTCAGACTCCAGAAAAAGACTTAGGACTTTTCTGCACCTCCCACAGCACAGGCCCTTAGCTATACCCCTGTTCTCTCTGTGGTGGATGATGCTTTCAATGATGTTTGCTCCGCTCCAGATTCTTTACCCCAGCCCCTGCCAAACCAGACAGATTTTACAGGGTGCCAGATACTCATCACCACCTTTACAAGGCTCCACTTGCAGACCCAGAAACTATTTCCCAGGGTCCCAAGGCAGTAGCCGCGACCATAGCTAAAAACCCTATTCCTTCTGAAAGGGAAGCAAGGTCATTAGACAGATGGGGTAAAAAGGTCTACACTTCAGCTACTCTCTCAGCTAGAGCTTTAAACTGTCAGCTTCACATGATACAATACCAAGAGTTTATGCTTGATCAGTTAACTAAAAAACTAACCACTGATGAATCTCTTGATAAGAAATATGTATTAGAGATGGTAAATAACATACAACAGGTTAGCAACCATTCCTTAAAATGTGGCTATGATGCACTGGAGGCTTCATTTAGATCAGCCATGACAGGCACAGTGATAAGAAGGCATGCATGGCTAAAGGAACAAGCTTTACCGGATCATGTTAAAGCTAAGTTGCTAGATGCTCCTATGGACAAGACAAGTTTGTTTGGTACATCTGCCCAGCAGGTTATGAAGAAAATGGAAGAAAAGGCAAAATCTGTTCAAACTGTTAAAGATTTCTTGCAGGTTCAACCCCAAGGTTTAGCAGGAACTGGCCTGCCAAAATTGGTCCTTTCCTGACTCCACAAAATTTCAAAGGGGCAGGAATAGACGTTCCAGAGGCAGAAACCAATCCAGAGGAGGTGCCTACAGAGGAAGACAGTGGCAAGGTAACAACAGAGGCACAGACACAGCCACTGCCACTACATCAACACAACCACAGTGACTTAACCCTAAATCCGCCTACCAGGGAACAAATAGCAGCTCCTCTAGGCGGAAAGTTAACCTTATTTTCAAAGAACTGGCACTACATAACAAAGGACAAGTGGATTTTACAAACCATAGATCAAGGTTACCGGTTTCACTTCCACACTTTACCAGTCAAAAGAGGAATGCCAAATCTACCTCCAAATCAAAAAACAGAGGCTCTACGCCAGATAATGGAGTTAGCAAACATGAGAGCTGTGGAAAGAGTGCCAACAGCAGAGCAAGGAAAGGGGTTCTACTCCAGACTATTCCTAGTTCCAAGAAAGGAAAAAAGTTGGAGACCAATTCTTGACCTGTCCACCTAAAATACATACATCATTGTCCCAAAATTCAAAATGCTGACCCTACAGCAACTTCTTCCCATGCTGGGCAAGGAGTCTTGGCTGGTAACTCTAGATCTCAAGGAGGCATACCTGCACGTCCCCATTCGACCAATCTGCAGAAGATACCTCAGATTTCTTGCAGGATCAGAGCACTATCAATTCTCAGCATTGCCTTTTGGCTTATCTACTGCGCCCAGAGTATTCACAAAATGCCTGGCATCAGTAATCGCCCATTGCAGACTTCAGGGAATTCAAATTTACCCATACCTGGACGACTGCCTGCTACAAGGGGACAACAAAAGCAAGCTGACAACAGATTTACAAAGGGTCATTTACTTGCTACAAGCACTGGGATACACAGTCAATTTACAAAAGTCAAGGCTGATACCATCCCAAACAAGGACATTCTTGGGCTGAATTGGACACAGTAAAACAAATGGCATTCCTGACTACAGAAAAACAAAAGAACTCCCTCTATACTTCTTGGCACTAACAAAACTGAACAAGTTAACAGCAAGAAAAGTACTGCAGGCCTTGGGCTTCATGGCATCATGCATAATCTTGGTTCCATTTGCCAGACTACATATGAGAAAACTACAGTGGTACCTAAAGAATTTATGGTCCCAACACAGACACAGTCTAGAAACAGAAATCCCACTAATTCCATGCTTAAAACAGGAGTTCCTATGGTGGGCTCAGGCATGCCAGTCAAACCCAGGCCTACCCTTTCGCAGATGTCAAGCAAGCCAGACCATCACAACAGACGCTTCAGACCTAGGATGGGGGCCCACATGCTGGACAAATGCGTGCAAGGATTGTGGACACAGGATCAACTTCAACTGCACATCAACCTAAAAGAAATGCTGGCAGTAAAACTGGCAATCCAAAAGTTCAAACCATTTCTCAAAGAGGGCCAGTTGATGATAAGGACAGACAACACCACAGTCATGTGGTACATCAACAAACAGGGAGGCACTCATTCATACCCCCTCTGCAGAATGACCTTGGAGCTGTGGACCCTGGCACTCAGCTACAACATCCAGTTACAGGCAATATTTGTACCAGGGAAAGACAATACCCTAGCAGACATATTAAGCAGAACCACTTCGGATGCCCACGAATGGAAGCTTCACCCGGACATCTTCAAGACCATCTCAAAGAAATGGGGAATGCCACAGATAGACCTATTCGCATCACCTCTCAATCACCAGCTCAAAAAATTCTGCACAAGGACATTCCACACATTAGCATGGAAAGTGGATTCGCTCTCCTTCAACAGGAAAGGCCTAACAGCATATGCATTCCGCCTCTTCCTTTGATACACAAGGTACTACTGAAAATCAAGGAAGAACGTCCAAGGATAATCCTGATAGCTCCAAACTGGCCAAGACAACACTGGTACCCACTACTGAGGAGCATGTCTCGAACAATATGTGGACAATTCCCTGATGCCTTTGATGTTAACGCAGAACAACTACAGCATCATACATCCAAACCTAAAAACCTTGCAACTGACTGCATGGAACATCACATAACAGCAGCTATTCCAGAACTTTCCCAAAGAGTTAAAGACATTATTCTTGAAGCACGCAGACCTTCAACAAGAAGGAACTATGCTGGCAAATGGAAAAGGTTTGTCATCTGGAGTACGGAAAGAGGAAAAGATGTGTCAAACATAGATATGCCTAACATTCTGGAGTATCTGGCCGAACTTCTTCATTCAGGCCTGTCCTACTCCTCCATCAAGATACATGCATCAGCTATTTCAGCAGAATACAGCTTTGATACACCTGTTTTTTCGCACCCTTTGCTCAGGCAGTTCCTCAGAGGAATCAAGAATGTAAAACCTCCAAGGAAACCACCATTACCAGCTTGGGATTTAAACTTTGTGCTAGAAAAGTTGACACTAGCACCCTTTGAACCAGCAGCAACAGCAGACCTACAACACCTGTCATGGAAAACTGCTTTCCTACTGGCAATTACTTCAGCAAGGAGGGTTTCAGAACTACAGGCCTTAATGGCAGTGCAACCCTTCCTAATCTTCCACCAAGATAGTGTCCATGAGGACTAATCCTACATTTATGCCCAAGGTGGTATCCAGAGTGTCTTTAAACCAGGCAATCCACCTACCTACCTTCTTTCCCAACCCACAAAACAGAGGGAAAGAATACTGCATACCTTGGATGTACATAGACAGCTACGCTACTACTTGGACAGAACAAAAAATAGCAGAAAGACTGACCAACTTTTGTAGCCTATGCAACAGGAAGGGAAGGAAAAGCTATTTCCAAACAGACAATCTCCAAATGGATAGGAAATTGCATACGATTCTGTTACTCCTTCCATGGAAAACCAATTCCACAGAACATAAGACCTCATTCTACAAGGGCAACAGCCACTACCACAGCCTTCTTACGAGGAGTGGCAACCAAAGACATTATTGAGGCGGCTACTTGGACCTCCGTGCATACATTTGCCAAGCATTATAATTTGCCTCTATATTCCAGATCCCGAGCAGGGTTTGCCACTGCTGTACTGCAAGGGATCCTAAACACACCATAATCTACTTTTATCCTCCTCCCCTAGTTGGCTATGGTATTCTACCCACTTGTTATGACTGCAGATGCATCCATGAAGGACATAGTACAGTTTTGTACCTACCATAAATGTAGATGTCCGAACTGGATAGCATCTGCAGTCAGGATTACCCTCCCTCCACCCCTCTGTGGTACTCCTAGGGTGTTTACCCTTCTAATAGCTAGCTGTTGGGGGGGGGGGGGGAGTCTTTTATGGTGTATTTGTTTGTGTATATGTACATACATGCTTATTGTTGTGTTTACCTCTATCTATTTGGAAACATTGGCATCTATCCAAATTTTAGCCTGCAAGAGGGCTACTGGCATCTGGGGCAAGAAACACTGAGGAAAATGGCGTCGGCTGATGCCTTTATACCCAAAGACCAACAGAGATGACGTTGGGTGGAGTGCGACATCAGCCGAAGCCGGACCCGGACTTTGGAATCCGGCCGACTGAAGGGCTGCCTGACGACAGGACAACCCACTTGTTATGACTGCAGATGCTATCCAGTTCGGACATCTACATTTATGGTAGGTACAAAACTGTACTTTTTTCCTTCAGGCCTTTGGTTGAGTGGCACACTGTTTAGAAGAGTTGTGTCTCATGATTTGTGTTGTGGTGGTTGAGTGCATTTCTGTCTTGAAGGTCTCTGCTGTTTGAGGAGATTTTTATTGAGAGCCTCCGCAAAGATAGGTGTGTGGTTTATATTTTTATGTGAAGTCAGTGCTGGTGTGTGTTCTGGAGGGGCTATGTGTTCTATGTGATGTGATGCTAGTGTTGACCTTCTCTTGGCCAGCTATTCCGGTCTTGGCTGTCTTGGCTGGAGAGTGTGTGGCTTCCAATTTGGATATATAAGTGCATCTCTCACAAGTCTGTTGGGAGGTATGAGGAGAGGGTTGTCAGTGTACATGAGGCAGTTGCTACATTGCCTCAGGATGCCTAAGTGCACCAAATTAATAGGAGAAAGCACAGGGAACTGACCTTTAGACATGCCTGGAGGGGTGGGCATTAATAAGAAGTAATGGAGCTGTTTTCATGTAGAACTTTTGGTGCTGGTAGCACTTTTGTGTGCTACAGTAATTGCTACAAGATGTCTGGTAAAGTGCTAGCCTAACAAGCTAGTAAAAGGGCAGGAGAGGAGAGAACTAGCAGATCAAGGGAAAAGTTGAAGAGCAGACTTTTTTGCACCACTCAGAAGCTTACAAACGGTCCTGGATAAAGCAAATCTGTATCTGAACTAGACTAGTTACAGGGAAGGCAGGAAACAAGTGCAAAAGTAGGCTTTTAAACCTCAAAGTTGAAAGAGATGGAAAATATGTCAAGAATCTCAATGGCAACACCCAGATCTGCTCTGAGTTATAGCACAATGGCACGAAAATTACAGAACCAACTGATATTGCCAACATCCTGGCAGATGGGTTCAGTGCTAACTTTACCCCCCTCTCACCCCCTAAAGGGCCTATATCTATACAGGAAGAATGCAGAGTCCCTGTAATCACAACTATACAGGTAAAAGCTGCACTCTCTAAAGCCAAAAATACAGCATCCATGGGACCAGACAACATCCTAGGCTTTGTTTTACACGAACTTCAGAACAAACTGCCTCCCCATCTAAGCACCATGTTCAGTCATAGCCTCACATCAGGCTTTGTGCCCACTGAATGGCACACAGCAACAGTTATCCAACTCCACAAAGGGGGAGCCACCACTGATCCCAGGAACTGTCGCCCTATTAGCCTGACGAGCCTTGTCTGTAAGGCCATGGAACTCATAAACAAAGACATTGGTAACCTCCAAACTCTGGACCCCACCCAGTTTGGATTTGTGAAAGGCAGATCATGCCTCTTGAACTTGATAGACTTCTTTGAGGCAGTCACCAAAGCCGTAGACTAGGGTAAGGTGGTTCATACTACCTATCTTGACCTTGCCAAGGCTTTCAACACCATCCCCCATTCTGGAATTATAACTAAACTAGGTATAAATCCCTATGTCACAAGATGGGTTGCCAACTGGCTCACTGACAGAACCCACACTGTTAAAGTTGCAGACTCCAAATCTGACTTCAAAACAGTGACAAGTGGAGTACCACAGGGTTCAGTCCTGGGACCTCTCCTGTTTAGTATCTACTTCACTGAAGTACAGGCTAACACAGAAGGCCTTTGGCTAACTAAGTTCACAGATTATTGCAAACTAGGAGCCATAGTAGAGTCCCCAAATGATGTGGACATCCTACAGAAGGGCCTCACTGAGACAGATGCCTGATGTCAGAGCCATGGCCTCAAGCTCAATGTCAAAAATTGCTTGCCATCCCTTTTGGTAAAAACTCTGTACCCATGAAATACCACATAGGCGGCAGTCTACTTAACCCTGAATGTGTGATAAGAGACCTTGGGACGCAGGTGGATAGTAGTCTCTCCTTTAATAATCACGTTGCCACAGTAGTCGGGAAATCCTTCTATGTGGCACACCTTATCACAAAAAGGTTCTCATCCAGAAAAAAAGAGGTCATTGTTCCTCTCTACTTGACACTCATTAGACCCATTATAGAATACAACACCCCTTTTGGAATGCATCTCACAAGACATCTGCAGCAGCTGGAAAAGCCACAGAAGTACCACACAAACAGGATTACTGGCCTCAAACAGATGCCCTACACTGACTGTCTCAAAAAACTCCAGCTTTACTCCGTAGCATATCACCTACTCCGAGGTGATCTCTGCCTAACATATAAAGCTATGCTACACCTAACAAAATCCCAATCCCTCTGAGCTACACGCTCTAGCGACCTAAACCTTGTGACCACAATAAACAGAACATGCTGGAGGGATAGATTCCTGTCCCAGAGACTTCCCATACTCTGGAACAAGCTACCCATCTATGTCAAGCAAAGTTCCTCATTAGCACTCTTCAAGAAAAATCTTGATGAGTGGGTGGGAAATAGAAAATACATCCCAGGGATGACTTCTGTGGCTCTGCTCTGCAGGGGCACAGGAAAATAACTTTCTTGGGTAGTGTAAGCCAGGGTACCTTGTTGGATAGGCTTACTTAGGCCCTAGGGCCGATGGCCTAGTACCTACCTATGAACATAATTGTAACTTCTTATACAATAGTGTAAAGGAAAACTTGTTTTTTATGCAAGGGGTTTTACTTAGAATGCCTCCAAGAAAACTGGTGCCCTGTCCTTGGGATCTTTGTGTTAGAGATGCTAACACCTTTTCCATTTGAACCAGCAAACCTGGCTGAATTGAGGTTCTTAACATGGAAGACAATATTGTGATTGTTCTGACATCTGCAAGAAGGGTATTTGGGTTGATGCACCATAAGAGCTAGCAGCTTAGTCTCCTTTTATACAGATAGTGTCTCTTGGAGAGTTAATCCCTGCTTTATGCCTGAAGTGGTAACTCAGTTTAATTTAATCCAAACAATTCATCTCCCCATTTTTCGTCCCCCAAAAATGGGAAAGAAAGGATGTTCTATACCTTGGTTGTCCACAGACCACAGGTACTGTCCTGACAGAATGAAGTCTTTCAGATCTGTGAATGAATTCTGCATTTCTTGTGAGGTAAAACAAGGGACAATGTGTCAAAAGTTACGTCATTAGGTGAAATACTCGAGCGTTTGAATTTGTCTCCAGTTTGAGAGGGAAGAAAGAAGGCTTCCTCTTTTTTGACTTAGACAATGTGCAGACTCAGGCCTATCCTGGCTTCAGTTGTTTTAGAAGCTACATCCAGCATCCAGCTGTTGACTGTACAGGTAATCTCCTTGGTGTTTGCCTGCAGTGTTCTTTGTTTTACACATTTTCTGTGCTTTGCATGCTGGGATGTCTAGATGGGTCCCTATCAGAAGTGCAAGAACTACTAGTGTAAGGTCAAATTCTTTTAAATATAAGGCAGAAACAATTTATAAAACTTGCTGTTAGACCTACCATTTACACCCCACCATGCTGGCAGGCTCTACCGTATACTTCTGCCACTTGTATATACTAATTTCAGGATTGTTGTATCTTTGAGGTATAGAACTGAAAACTGCAGACTTTGTAATATATTACTCATTTACACCTTTTAATTCTGTAGCGATAATAGGATGGCTGTGGTGTTGCAGCAGTTAACATTGCCCCCTCACAGCAAGAGGTTCTCCGGTTCAATCATCGGCTGGGGTGCCTTCTGTGTGGAGTTTGCATATCCTCCTGTGGTCCCATGGGTTTCCTCCAGGTGCTCTGGTTTCTTCCCACATCCCAAAGACATGCTGTGGGTGGATTGGATACTCTAAATTGGCCCTAGGTGCAAGTGTGAGCATGTGTGCCTTCTGTGGAAGGTTGGGTGCCGGGCTGACAACTTGACACCGTAAAACTCCACTGCCAATCATGAACAGACAAGGTAATCCGCCGTGGCAACCCCTAACCAGGAAAAGCCAGAAGAAGAAGAATTTTATAGTGATAATGTTCACAATTACAGACCATATATTTTTTCATGGCACCTGTCTGGGACAGTCTTTGCCAGTTTGGGTCTCTTCTGTATGGTTTGTCACTTGTACTGCTCATTTTTACAAAATATTTAAATGCCATTGAGTTTCAGCAATGGACCATCAGTAGCATTTACATAACAGTGATGTCCAGACAGAATCTCAAGCATTCGGTCTGCTTTGATTCACTAAAGCTAGACTTCTTACTGCTGCCATATCCGATTAATTACAGTTTGTGAATATTTTTTCTTTGAAGGTGACTGTGCACCCACTCCCTCTCAAATATACTACCTCATTTCCTTCCTTTGTGAGATACTGCTGCCTTTGAATAGTGTATTTGGAAACTGGTCTGTGAGGGCAGAGCCCCCACTTCCAGGGAAGTGCACAGAGTGCAGTGCAGACCTTGTGCTCAAATGATTTTATTTTGGACTGTATATTTTATCTGTTATGCAGCTGTCAGGGTTGGCAGGATAGTGTGGGTGAAATCTTTGGTAATGGCGGGATAGTGTGGGTGAAATCTTTGGTAATGGCACTTGTACATTTGGCAACTTTAAGTAGACACACAACAGTGATTGTTGGTGAAGCATCACCTTCCAGAGGCAGAGATCATGTTCATGTGGATAGAACTGGCCTTTCACATGCACATATTTCAATTCCTGGAAGCAGTATTGGACAGTTGCACCCTTCCTTCTAGTGCACAGAAAATTACATTGCCTTCTTCAGATTAGTGCACCAGATCTTTCATCAAAGTCTTCTGCATTTTTGTTTAGAGGGGAACCCCCCCAATGGATGTCTTTCAACTTCTGTACTCCCTTGTTTGCAGAAACTTGTCCCTTTCCACTTCTTTCAGCATCCATTCATCCAAGTGGAGCATGTTCATTTTCCTGGTCTCATTGTCCCTCCAGCTGCTATTTAACTGGCATAGTGATATGCCTGAATTGGATGTAAAAACTGGAAATTCCCTTAATGCTCTTCTGGTCATCGGATTATGAATTGGGACCATCGCAATAATACCCATTTATCAAGGGCTTCTGTATAATGTAACTGACACCCCTACAGTAATACATCCAGGTGACCACACATCAAAGCTGTGAGGAGCCTATGGCTTGACTTTATGTAGAAATTAGCAACAATATAGAGAACCGCAGCAACAGCCATGCAATTATTCTCAATGAAAAAGATTCAAAAATAGAAATACACTTATGTCCACGTAAAAATCTGGTTTAATAAGTGCATGGCGTGGCCTTCTTTTTATATAGAAATTGCCTGTTTGGTATTTGGCACAGCCCTGTGAATACTATACATGAAGTAGATGTATGCAAATTAAGAAATCCACAGACTTGAGCCTAAGGCTTTTTGGGCCTGATTTTCCCACAGACTTCGGCATGGCTGCAGCTGTGTTTGCTCTTTTTCTCTGTGGTGTTATCTGTTATGGGAAGTGTTCTCTACTTTTGAGACTCATTTTTGGGGTAAATTAAACAAAAGCACACTGCCCAAGCAATTTCTAGTGGGTATGGAGTCTACATATCTGCTACTGTCATTTTGTTTAACAATACAAAGTACTAGCCCTGCAATGGTGACCCAGGAACATTGTCTGCTTTGTACACTTACACATGGAGATAGAGTATCAGACCCAGCACTATAACATAAAGCTTCGTATCAGCTTAAAGCTTTAACCCAGTGTGTTCAGATTCTAGACTGTTCCCTCACATGTCACCTGTCCTTACTAGTGACTAAAAAGCAGGACCTTGGATTACTGTCACATTAGTTGAGAATCCTAATCCTAGTTTCTCCTATGGCAGTGTACTAGACTTCGAATGCTATCAGCACCCAATGGTGAATGATTGGGAAAGAGGCATGAGGAACACTAAACAGAAGATAGCTTGTACTAATGCCTTTAGATGCCACAGTGACTGTGGCGTGTATCTCATCGTAGTTAGGACTAGTCTGGCACAGGTCCAGGCTTCTACTTGTGTGCTGTCTTCTTTCTTCTCTTGTTTTTCACTGAAGAGTTCAGAGTTTCTAGGAAATAATCACAGAAGTACATTTCTCTTCCACATAACATCCTGTGATGGCAGTATTTTGAGTGCCCCCTGTCTGAAGCAGATAGAAATTGAAATTCTACTAGGCTTCTCCCCCAGTAGAACTTTCCTTTAGCGAAGCAGTTAAGATAACTGTGCCTACTTTGGATCAGCCTGTTCTTGTTTTGTCTAGCAAGAAATGCATAATTACTTACCTAGAACAGGCTAACATGTTAGATGTATTGTTTTTCTTCCCTTAAGTCACTGCTTTGTTTTATTTCCCAAAGCTGGAAATGCTTTAGAGCCAGGTGCTTTTTTCCAATGAGACTGACCACCATTCCATCTCTGAGAAGCACCTCTAGTTAGATGAATGTTCTCATTTCCTTTACCCAGAATATCAACAAATCACACCCACCTTTAAACATGCCATGAATTCTGTTGATGGCTTATCTCTTTCCTCTGTCTCCAAAAATTCTTGTCTTCAGAAAAGTTTCTAGTCTGCCCTTCACATAACCAATAGGAGAAGCAACAAACCTTTAACCCTATTTTCATTCGTTAGTGAGTAAAAAGCTAATCGTTTCGCACATTTAACGGAATGTAGCCTTCCTTAATTCTTAAGAAAGAAAATGTCTGGCCTATAAATATGGCTAAATTTTAGCAACATTATCTCAGCATTTAGAAAGGGATCTGCAAAAGCATCGGCCGTTAAGAAATTTTGCAATATGATGTATGTAAACTAGCGGAAAGAAGCCTACTATAGAAGGAATCTTGGTCAAACAGGAGTTTTTTATTGCTTTCGTATGCTTACTGAAAGAGTCCATCAGAAATGAGTACAAAAAATTATCATGCTGAATTATGAAATTGTATGCCCATTCCACAAATAAACACTTGCAGCCTTTGATAGAAACATACTTTAAAAAGAAAAAAAAAACATTTTGCAGAAAAAAGTATGACCTAATTATAAAATGTCCCAAAATTGTTTTATCTGCTTTCTTCAGTACACATGTTTTATCTTGACCCTATCAATGTGTCCAGAGGAAACCATTTTGCATTAGTGCTGAGTTACCAGCATAATTCTTTTGTCAAATAGGTATCAACGTCACATCCCGGTTGTTATGCAACACCAATAGTCTTGTCAAAATGTGGTGAGCATATGTAAGAACTGTCAGATGTTGTTAAAAGACATATGGTAAGGTGCCCTGTGGTCTAGGTGGTTTCCGATTAGGTAGTGGAATAGCTTGATGATCAGCTTCTCTCTGAGATGGGCCATGTTTTCAAGTTTATGTACAAGAGATAAATCTTATGTAAGTCACTGTTGCCTTGCAAGATCTTCCAGTTGTTGATTATGATGTTCTTGATTTGTGTACTATTCAGGGTAGTCGAATGCAAAGAATGAGTTGAAATTCCTAGCTATGTTGTGATTGACTGATGTTAACCCATGACTTAAGAATAGGGATATATTTTCCTTTCCTGCAAACGCATCACGCAACACATCTTCCACTAGTTTGCATGCAGTCATACCCTTTTATGAAAGAACTTGTTTCAACACTGGCAGCTTGTGATGGAGCAACTCATTTTGTGTTCTTGGCAGGAAATACCTATGGCCTGCCCATTTATCACCTCTCATTCTTAAATTCTAGATGGCTACTTTAACATGTAGGTATGTTTTGCTAACAGCAGATTTCCTAAATGCATTTGATTCAAATATTCTTGCAGTTATACCCTGAATCCAAACTTGAAGAAAAAGGAGTACATTCTGGATGATTTATTTAATGACAGGCTTCCTGTTGCTGAAGATTCTTAAGCCTGGTTTTCACCTTACCCTCTTTTACAGCAGATACTCTGTCAGATTTTCACTAATCAGTCATTCTTTCAGAATTATCATTTTGGGTATAATATCTTTGTGTATCTTGTGTCACTGGAAAATTAATTGGAAAAGAAAAGGGGAAAAAAAGGTTCCAGTGGTGGTACTAAGCAGCGTTTGTCTTGAGGCAGCAGTGATGATGGTTGTTGGATATTCTCAGATACCTACAGTTATGTCCAAAACTTACATGGACGCCAACTAAATCAGGAAAGTACATTTTAATTTTGTAGATGCATGTGGTGGTGCATCTGGTTCATCTTAACATTAAATTACAACAGTTACTTGATGTAAGAAGTTTTCATTTTATTTCTATTAGTTGCATATGTGCCCTTAGCCCTAAGACATTTTCATCTGCAACCAGAGCCAGAAAACATTGTCTTGTAACTTAAAATCATACAGGATTGCAAGAAATAAAATGAAGCACAAAACAAGTCAGCAAGAATGTTAATAAAAACGTGCTTCTGTGTCCCCTTCCCTTAGCTGTCCTCCTTGAACATGGTTCAAAATGTGGATGCAAGTAGGCAGTAAAATATTTAAGTCAGGAAAGTGACTCTGCAGTATAATAACATTAGAAATAGGTCTTCAGTACCAATTTATTTCTCCAGAGGCATTTTTCAGAATGCTAGCTTGTTGCTGTATTTAAGGTGTTACTTCTAAGTGACCATGTCTTATTTGTCTTTTAACAGTATTCCACAGATCGTCTTGAATATTGATCTCGCTCCAACCATTCTTAGTGACCATATCTTATTTAAGCAATAACCAGCTCCTGGGTGTGGGTAATGCTGGATTTACCCACGGTTGGTGGGGTTTGGTCACGAGGGTGAAGCCCGAGTGGCCAAACAAAGACAACTGTGGGTAAATCCAGCATTATCCACACCCAGAAGGGGGGTTATTGCTATTATACAATGACATTAAGAAAATAAATACCTAAATTTCTTAAATAATGGCATTGTATAATGCCTCCTTGCTGCCCTTCTGCAGCTGTCCAGTATTCTGTGGCAGTTTTGATGTACTGTGCATGCGTATGGTTATGCAGTACATCAGAACTGTGTGTGTGGAAGCAATGGAGAAAGGAAGATCTCTGTTGCTTTTAAAAACTTGTCTCGCTATGTTAAAAGAGTTTAACATAGCGAGATGGCTTTAAAAAAAAAAGCAACGGAGAAAGGAAGATCTCTGTTGCTTTTTTTAAAGATATCTCGCTATGTTAAAATCGTTCAACATAGCGAGATAACAGCAACGTTGCTCTTCCGTTCTCTGTTGCTGTCCAAAAAAAAAAAAGACTTGTTAATGGAAAAAGTCCGGGTGACCGGACCTTTTTCCATTAGTATAAGTCTGATTTACAACATGCACATTTTGGAATATTAATGGGGGGTTGTTGTATAATTGTCTTTTAACCGTATTCCTCAGATCATCTTGAATATTGATCTCGCTCCAACCATTCTAAGTGACCATGTCTTATTTGTCTTTTAACAGTATTCCTCAGATTGTCTTGAATATTGATCTCGCTCCAACCATTCTTGACATTGCAGGACTTGAAGTACCATCTGATATGGATGGAAAGTCTGTACTAAAGCTGCTGGAGTATGAGAAGCCAGGAAACAGGTTGGCAATTATCTTCTGAATTAAAACTGTGTTTATGAAATGCTTGTATCTTAAACCAAAATTAGTATTAAAATCGTGTTTATGAAATGCTTGTATCTTAAACCAAAATGAGTTTTGGTTTTCTTGTTGGTATGTTTGCGCTTTTAGCATTCTATGATATTATATGTGTTCAGAAAGCAGAGAGCTGTGCTGTTCCAGACGTGTGGTGTTGTCATAAAGCAGAATCTTAATGTCAGTAAAAGCATTGATCCTGTCCGTGTTTGTCGTTCGTGGTACTGACCTTTTATGACTAAAATTATTTACTCTTGCTCCAGCTAACTGCTTGGAATACTTTCTTCGTCCCCCCCTTATTGCTACTCTTCCAGGAATTTTCCTGGTCCATGTTGGAAAATGTTATCAATATATAAAACCTCTGAGTTGATGGTGAAGTTTTATGTAGATCACACATTTTGAAATATTTGTTTTCCCCTGTACATGACTTTTTTGCCAGTATGAAACCTTTTATTTCTTGAACTTCACAGTTTGCATCCTCTGCCTGGTCTGCTTGACATATTTGGACCACCAATATATTTTTCTTTTTTGATCCTAGTCATCAAGCAGATCTTGATGTAACTAATAACTTTACAGCTGCATCATACTGGTGGAAAATAATGGTCTTGATAGAAGTATTTTTAATGGACTTCTCTGCTGCCATTTCCGGAAGTAGGTGGTGCTGTAGAGATGACCTAAGCTGTGACTTGCTTTATTCTCCCTTCAGAAAGCTGAGCAGGAATTTGAGCACTGATCAATGTAATAATACGCTGAATGCTCCATACTGTTGAAATGTCTGCTGTGACAGTAAGCCACGTTTCATTCATGTTTCCAGACAGAAGGCATGTAATCCTTAGTCCTCTAAATCGCTGATCTCATACAGTGAACATTTGCAGATTATTACATGTTCTTTGCTCAAAGAGCACATGCACATTACAAAGTCTAGTATCGTGTGCTGATGTAAGTCAGTATGTTTTCCTCATTCTTTTGACCTAATGAATGTGTAATGCCATCTTATTTTGCTTTTGCCATTATAGTCTTATTGGCAGACCCTTACAGTAAATTGATTTATCTGTTAATGATCCTTTCAACATGCCACCTGTAGAACTTGCATCATTTACATCACCTGTTCTCTGTTATTGTTGAACTTGATGTCCTGCATCGATAATGCTCAGGAATGTAAAGCCTGATGCACAATTTATATAAAAAAATTAAACAATATTTAGCAACACCACAGTGAAAAATAAACTGGATAAATCTTTAAATGGGAAAAACCAATAAGCTTTAAGGTAGAACTTTCCTTTGCAAGATCAGTAAAATTTGTTCTGTGCATTCCAAATGTATTTACAAATCTCTATTGCATAATGAGGGCTTAATGGAAAATATGCATTTAGTCTGTATTACTACTTAATCTGAAATTCTAGTGACTTAATGGATTTTTTCTACTTGCAGTATCTGATATTTAAAGAAACGTGCGTGTGCCACCTATTGCATGTTTACATAATGCATTTTGAGCATCTTCTTTTAATAGTCCTCTGATCTACTCTCCACGAATGTAATCATTCTGTCTTACAAAAAAATACAAAGCTGAAGAAATGTTTGAAGCATGAAATAAAATATTTATCTTTTTTAGTTGCATGCAATCATATGATAGTTGCTGAGCACATGCACACCTTTATATTTCAGGTATTGCATATGGTATGAAAAACTATATGTGGGGTAATTACATTGACAG
The DNA here is from genome assembly GCF_019279795.1 of Protopterus annectens. Taxonomy (NCBI): domain Eukaryota; kingdom Metazoa; phylum Chordata; order Ceratodontiformes; family Protopteridae; genus Protopterus; species Protopterus annectens. Next base: position 990,829,287 of record NC_056732.1, on the reverse strand, counting down.
CAAGTAGTAGTGCTGATTTAAATGCATCACTGAGTGCAGGACTCAAACTTTTGTTGATCTTTAAAAAAAAAAAAACTTTATTACGCTGTAGTGATATTATTAAAATTCTGTTAACTTATTTCAGTTAATTTGTGAGCTTCCCATAATAAATCCACCTATACTAATTGCAGTCTTCAGAATTACAAGAAAAGTGTAGTGAATGAGAGTGATGTATACAAGGTTCCAAGTGGAGGTACTTCAGGGTATTTCCCCCTCCTCAGAGGTTTAGTGAGACCAAAGTTAGTATGTATATTAAGCAGGAGTATGGTGGCATAGCCCCTCAGATCAAGGGATGCAAATCTGCCTCAAACAGTCAAATGATTTAAAACCCTTCTTTTATTGATGAAATTGAAGTTTATTTTTCCCAGTCAAGGTACTTAGGGTAACTGCCCTTGTGGGGCATTTTAAGCCTAGCCAATTGCTTCATGTGAAAATCAAACCCTGCACCTTGTGTCTATAAGGTAAACACCTTAACCATTATGACAACCTCCCACCCCACTGTAACCAGAGCATTTTGTACTGACTTTTTTAAAAAGGACACAGATCTGTACAAAAGCTTCTCTCAGTGTACTTGTAGGTGTTTCTAGCCGTTTGCTTTTGTTTTTCTGTTCTGCTGCTTTGATCCTACTGCCTAGGCTAGCTGCCATATATTTTGTACTGCCTTCCGTTTAAATAGTTTAATTATGAATAATTTAATATTGTCTGTGTACTGTAATTCAAAGGCCCTGTTATTACCTTTTATGGATGGCCTTCTGCTAGTTTCTGGCAACATCTGCTACTTTTCCAGCAGCACAGACCTTGCAAATTGCAGAATTTATTTTTATTTATTTCAGATTTCGAATTCATAGAAAGAACAAGATCTGGCGTGATACATTCTTGGTTGAAAGAGGGTAAGTGTATTATCTGTTTGCTTGCAGGTGTTCAGTGTCCTGATTATTTTGCATCTTTTTTTTTTTTTTTTTTTGCCCTTTTCCTGTCTGATGTATTCAGAACTTGGTGGCAATACCTTTTATAACCATGGGCAAACGTTACATAAAGAGTAAACCTTGTTAAGTTGTTGCTTAGTCTTGGTATACTTATATGCTGAAATACAATATTAACAAAGTTTTTTGATAAAAAAGGGACTGAATAAGACATTTCTAAATGTTGGTTTGATAAAATGTGTGTGTACATTTTAAAAGTGCCTTGAATGGAAAGATATCCTTACTGAAATCACTGCTGCAGTATTCCTAACACATGGGTTGTAACTTGTTATATCCATCCAGGGTACCAAAGCTTTATACATCCAATGCATGACACTGGTCATTTGTACCTTTGCTTAGTTTATTTATCCAGATAAGATCCCCACTGGGGAACTTTCCTTTTTATCTTTTGATATTTTGTTAAATTTATAGATGTCAGCTAGGAGGAACAAGTCTAAGAAAGGCAGAGAGATTCCATGCAAGGATGTGCATACTTAGTGTCTTTTTGCCTAGGCCCAGAATACAATCTTGCTCTGCCAGTCTTTTGTTCCAGAATGTCTTAGGTCTACGCTTTCTACTCTCAACACCTTTCCCCTGAGACCCAGTGTCTTTAACACTTGGCCCAGTCTAAGACGGCTGACTGTTTCCTCAGATGTCCCTCTGTTGCCAAAGAAAAAATTAAGAGATCTTGAAAAGATCCATAGTCCAATGTTTCTGACTCTGATGTACCCACTGAGGTATTAGAACCTGCAGTATGTTGGGATGCTACTCAGTTGCTCACTACCAAGACCCTGTTGGAGACTGGTATGGTTCTGGAGGCCTTGCAGGCTGCTGATGCATCCAAGGAACTGTCTCTAATCCTGATTAGGACCTCACGGCATCCTTCAGATTTTAGTTAGAGAAGAAACTCCAGGCATTCTAATAGAGGTCAGACATGGTTCCTAACCTCTGTCTCATCCAGGCAGTTGTCTCACCTAAAAAGAAAAAGCAGAAGACTAAGCATGTGACCTCCTCCTCAGCAGCTTGATAGAAGGAGTATATGGACAGGGTTGTTCAAAGATATTTCATCTTTGAAGCCTCCTTCCCTCAGGTCTCCACAACCACAGACTACTCCTCTTAAAACTCTTCCTGTTGTGAGAAGCAGGACTGTGACTCTGGCAATTTTCGGGACTATTATTCTCAGCTGCATTCTCCAGGGCAAATTGCTTCCAATGAAGGAAAATCCTTCTCACCTGATTCCCCTATAGAGTTGACTTCTTTTGGGGAGACTGTACAGAGCATGATGAAACCTTTTTTTTTTGACAATCGATACAGATCTCTGATATTCAGAAAAGGTGTTAACACCCTCTTGGAGATGGGTGCCCCTGCCCCTTCTCCAGCCCCACCTGTCCTTGAGGCTTTCCAGGGTGCCATTCAGTTTTCCTCTCTTGTACCTGATTCTCAACTACCAGCTCCTAACAGACCAGATAGGGTTTGCAATGTCCCTGATGATCTTCACAATCTATATAAGAACCAAGAACCTTCTTGCAGACCCTTCTGCAGTATCTCTCACTTCAGATAAGCCCTCCAGGCTTTTTCCCAGCATTAATGCCTTACCTACTGATAAAGGTCGTATGGCTGTGGACAGGTGGTGAAGGAAGGTTTACACCTCTGTTACCCTTGCCTTTAGGGCAATTAACCAGACTTGAATGGCAAATTAAGGTATACAGGACAGATCAAGTAAAGTTATACCAGACCCTTCTACAGCAGAGTCTAAGTATCAAATGCATAACTTACTATCCCAGAAAACTCAAATAACCAGACACAGCATTAAGTGCAGTTACAATGCAGTGGATGCTTCCTCTAGGGCGGCTGCCACTGGATCTGTTATTTACACATATGCATGTCATCACAGTCATCCTACATCAGAAGATTTAAAATCAAAACTTGGACTGTCCCTTGGACAAAGACTTTGTGTTTGGTCCTCAGGCTTCCAGCCTGTTCAAATCTCTTCACAACCAAGGTAAGACTATAAAAGACTGCAGGTAGCTTTAACTCTTCTCAAGTGCAGGATACCTTTGGAACTATCCATCTAAATCTACCTCCATTAGAAGGATACAGGATGACTCTGCAACATAGGAACCCACCCCCACCCCCACCCCCAGGAAAAGGTATTATGAAAAGTTCCATGGGGAACCCCCAGCATGGATGGACCCGCTTTGGAAGCAAAAAATCTGTGACTACTTCTGCAGCACCCCTCCCCCTGGCCTCAACCCCAGTACTCCTCTTTCACAAAGACAGTCAGCCTCTATCACAAGGTGGGAAGCTATTACCACCAACAAATATGCCCTCACTGTCATCAAGGATGGTTGTGCCATGGCTTGGGAAAATATTCTACCTCTAAAAGGCATGCCACAACTTCCTCAAAACCAATATACCTTCTGGTCTCCATTATTCTGACCTTTTGAATTCATGCACAATAGAGCAAGTCCCAAGTGACTTCATGGGGAAAGGATTTTACGCCAGGGTTTTCCTAGTCTGAAGGAAAGGAGGGCAGTGGAGACCCATCCTAGACCTGTTTCTTTTATACACTTAAAGGTGCCATCTTTCAAAATGCTGTCTTCACACACTTCTGCATTTCATCCTCCCCCAAGCTTTCTTATTGTCACTAGATCTGAAGGACACCTACTTACGCATATCCATTCATTCTACATGCAAGAGATTGCTCGGGTTTTCATCTGGCTCTTTGATTTTCAATTTACTATTCTGCCTTTTGGTCTTTCCATGGTTCCAAGAGTGTTCACAAAGTGTCTAGCTCCAGTAGTAGCTTTCTGCCTCACTCAGGGAATCTATATTTTCCCCTACCTAGACAATCGTCTGATCCAGGCTGTCTCCCCAGAGATGGTTCTTCAGCATCTTCAATTCACCCTTCATCTTCTGACAAGTCTGGGTTTCACTATAAACTAAAAATAAATCACACATGGTTCCACACAGGACCTGGTGTTTTTGGGATGCAAGCTGGACATAAAGAAAATGCATGCCTTCCTCCCCCTGGAGAAGGCTGTCTGTTTTTTTCCAATCTATTGCTGAGCAAGATGGATGCTAAGAACTTTGGGATTCATGGCAGCCATCATCCTTCCTGTGCCCCCCCCCCCCCAGTCAGACTTTACATGAGAAAAATCCAGTGGTACCTGAAACCTGTGTGATTCCTGAACTGCCACCCCTTGGGTACATTGATTCCCCTCCTCCCTGGACTTGTCTTTTGCACAAAAACAGCTCATCCTCAACCTAGAGCTTCCATTTACACCACCACCTCCTCTTCAGAAGGTTCACACAGATGCCTTGGGTAAGGTGCGGGGGGCATGGACAGGATCACATCAGGGGCATGGGAAATGCAACCTCAGTTCCTGAAGGAACATGTCAATCTGAAGGAAATGAGGGCATTTGTGCAGGCTTTTCAGAGTTTTTCCACCTCTGGAAACCTGGGCCACACCTAGTGTACACACAGCACCACAGTCATGTAGTACATAAGCAGGGAGGCAGCACGTCTTACCAAATGTGCAGGTTAGCACAGCAGGCATGGAACTTGGCAACCCAAATGAACATCATGATTACAGCCACACGTATATCCCTTCGCAGGACAATGTGCTAGCAGACTGCCTAAGCTGCTCCCTAGAGGACCCCCACAAATGGAATTTGAACAGAGTGGTTTTCCAGAAAATCACCTTTTAGTGGGTAACTCCTCGGACATCTTTGTCACCAACCAGCCATTGTCTTCCACAGTTTTGACCCAGGGGACCCTTGTTCCACAGCCTGGAGGATAGATGCCTTTTCCTTCCAGTGGACAGGGAAGTTCCACTGTGCCTTTCCTCCTCTGCCTCCTCTTCCAAAAACTCATCTCAAGGCACAAAAGGAAGCACCCAATCTCCTTTTACTGGCAGTATTAGTTTCCCTGACTAAGGGAAGTTGCAGGTGAATAACTTTTCAACTGGACTTGATAACTCGGCAAACAGGATTGTTGCTCCACCCAAATCTTCCATCTCTCAATTTGACCCTGTGGATGATAGATTTTTTTAATTCCTGAAAGACACTTCTCTGAAGAGGTTGTTAAATTCCTCTAAAAGGCCACCAGATCCACTACTAGAAAGTCTTGCATGGCTAAATGGAAAAGATTTTCTTATTAGTGCCACAGACATAGTCAGGACCCACTCTTATCACAAGTTCCTGCTGTACTACAATATCTTTCTGAGGTACTTCCATCATGTTTTATGTACTCTTGTATAAAAGCTGACCTGTTGGCTGTCTATGCCTCTCTCTCCCTCTTAGCCCTCCACTTATGGCTAGGGTGGAGGTCAGATTTACTTGGTGGGTTAAGATGCAGGACTCCCCTGAGGAAAAGCCTATCTCTTCCCTTTTATTATCTTAATTTTGTGCTAGAAGAACTTACATTGTCTCCTTTTGAACCAGCATCTTCCATTCCCATACATTCTTTCCTTCTCTTGGCTGTGACCTCTGCTAAGAGAGTTTTAAGTTACAAGCTCTCATGGCCATTCCCCCTTGTCTTATTTTTCACAAGGACAAGGTGACCTTTGAGGCTAATCCATCCATCATGCCTAAGGTAGTGAACGAGCTGTCCCTCAATCAGGCTATTCACTTACCCACTTCTTCCCTGATCCACAGAACGGGGGGGTGGGGGTGGGGTTCGATCTTACATTCTCAAACAATTCAAAGGCAACTCAGATTTTTATCTGGGCAAAACTAAAATCTTCAAAAAGACAGACTAGCTGTTGGTATCTTTTATGAGCCATTGGCTGGGCCAGTTGATCTCCAAATACTGCAGCTTGGATTTCTAAGGCAGTTTTCTGCTACTCCTACTATAATAAGACCTTGCCATAAAACACATTTCACTAGGGCAGTGGCTTCCTCAGGAGATTTTCATGAAGGAGTAGACTCCAGATTTGTTTGGAGTCTGCCACCTGGTCCTCTGTACACACATCTAACAAACACTACAAAATTGATGCTTTCTATTTCCATGGCAGCCTTTGCTAGGTCAGCCCTGTCTAGACTGCTGGACAACTGTACTCCGTAACCAACCATCCTTCTTCCTCCTTCAGTTGTAGGACTCGCTCATATGTTAGGAATACTGTAACAGTAATTTTATTCAAGACATAGTACAGTTGTGCAAAAGCTTACCAAAAAAGTAGATGTCCTACTGATCACTTTTTACAGTATTCCATCCCACCCGGCATACCCTCTTCTCTACCTCACTGCAACTTTCCGTTTTTTTCCAAACACCTTTATTGAATTATAACTTGTGACACAGGTAAATTTACATTCATACAAAAATAATTGCTATATATCATATAACCTAAGCAACATTACATATATTATTCAATTCCTGCCTTTTATTTTTTTTAAACAATCATCCTTAAGCCATCATTTGCTACAAAGGCAATCCTGCATTTATACAAATGAAAACAAACCACACCGAAGCAATCCTAGTTGCAAGCATTTTACCTCCCATACCATACTGACACACAACTCTCAGTTGCAAACATTATACATCACTTATAATCTAACCAGTCTTTTTCGTTCAAACATTACATGGCTCATTTTAAGTCCTGCCTTCTTTTAAACCTCATTCCTCCCTTGTATGTATTGTTTTTACAATTCGTATTTTTCCCTGTGTAGTTTGCTCCTACCCTTTTCTAAAGATCTCGGTTCCAGTTGTTTTATCTCTTACTATATTCACTACTACTAGTATAGTTGGTTTAGATTTTGATTTCCATTTTCTAGTGATTGCTTTTTTGGCAGTAACCATTATTAGACACAGCAAGGCCTTACCATACCTAGGCAATTACAATTCCATATCATAGCTCAGAAAAATCATCTCCCTTGTCAGACCATTCATAGCTCAGAAAAATCATCTCCCTTGTCAGACCAATCTGCCCACCCAGCATCTCCAGTAGTGCATCCCGCAGAGAATCCTTAAAATCTGCCAATTCACCGCACTCCCAGAAAATTTGTTCCAAATTACCTGTTTCTTCCCTGTCGCACCTCCAGCAATTGCAGTCTGCCTGAGGAAAAATTCTCTGTAATCTGCTTTGGGCATAAAAATATCTATGCAAACATTTCCAAGCAAAAATCCTAAATCATCTAGGTTTTGTTGCTTATTTGGGAGACATACATGTATCCCCCATTGTTTCTTTGTGAATTGCTTATCTAATCTCTCTTCCCAATCCTTTTTAATCTCCCCTGATTCTTATAGTTATCATGCAATATTTTATATGTTCTACTAATTCCTTTTTTAATGGCAGCTTCTGTTCTAGATTCTACTAAAAATTCTACCAGTGTTGGTCTTTCTTTTAGGACCCTGTATTTCTTTTTCTTTGCCTATACTCTGATATCAATCCTTGATATGGAAGGCAATCTCTAACCTGTAGTTGAAATAAATTCTTTGTGTCTTTCCATTCTATCATCTTTCCCTATCTAGTTATTTGCTGTCAATACCTTGGTTCCTTTGTCAGTTTTTCTTTTTTCAATAAATTCCAGCCCCCTTTTGCCTATTGTCTATATCCCTAATTGCAGTCATCTCTATCGGCAGAATCACCTTTCTGCAGTCCTGTGTTGGCTTAGTTCTTAGAATACTTTCTGCTACTTTATGGATATAATATTCTGTATGATTGTTATTCTCCTTACCTGTTCTTATCCCCCTTTGCTTTAACCTGTGATTTGTTTCATGAGAACAGGGTTGTTTTCTTACCTAATCAAGCCACACCCCTCCTAGCCAACCAGTGTCCCTCCCAGTCTTTAGGCCATTGGATTGAAGACGGTCTGAGCATCCATGCTCATACGTCTATATACCCCAAAGCAAGCAAGCTTGTCTAGGGAAGGTAAAGCTATGGTACCCTGGCCAGACATGAGCAGTGACAAAACATATGTCAAGGAACACTGCAACAATGATCAGTAGGTCATCTACTGTTATGGTAAGTTCTTGCAGAACTCTACTCTACTGATGTAGCTGAAAAAAAAATGGAAACAGTTAATTCCCTATCTAGGTTTGCCCCCTTTGAACTTCTGTATGGTTGGGTCTCAATGGACTGCTTGATATTACTAAGGAAACTTGAATGCAGGAGACTGCTTTTAATGTGATAGAACAGTATGTTCTTTTGCGAGACAAAGTGAGCTGGTTTTTATCATAGTAAAGAAGCATAAGCAGATAGCCCTGTGAATTTGCAATAAAAATGCCTGACTTGGACAACTATAATCCAGAGTTTGATGAATAATTACTAGTCCCTTCTGAAACTTTGGTTAAGTGGCAAGGGCCATCTGTGGTCATTAACGGAGAACTACAAAGTCCTACATCCAGGAAAGAGAACAAGAGCAAGTCTGACATTGTTATATTGAAACCTTAGAAAGAGGTATAAAAGTCTGCAGTGTGCTTCTTGCAGTCATACAAGCGAGACCATAAAATATCTTTGTCTGAAATGTAGTTAAAGGGAGCTTTGATAAAAGTGCAAAAGCAGTAAGAAAATTTCTGTTGTGAAGCAAAGAAGTGTTTTCAGAAGTGCCTGGAAAAACTAAATTGAGAGGATATAACCGAGGGACAACTGAAATGAAGGCTAGGTTGAGACCTTTCTGGTAATACCAGTCAAAAAAAGCGGTAAGAAGTTTTAAACTTTGATTAGATTGTAATGACTTTAGGAAAGTGAATGGCACATCAAAATTCTGACCTATCCCATGCTCAGAACTGATGGGCTGATGGAACCCATAAAAGGCCATAATCTGATATCAGTTTTCAGTCTGTCCTCAACTGCTGGGTTAGGATTCAATCCTCGGATCTGACTCTGCCTTTACTAAAGCTCTTGGCCACAAAAAACCTCTTGATCTCCTCCATTACCCATAATGTACCAATCCCTAACATACCCCAGACCTCGTTTGCGTTTGCTGCTTTTCGTAAAATGACATGGTTAGCTGTGCCTTTCAAGATTTCCCAGATAAGAGTTTCTTTCTCAATAGTTTCTTTTTCTATTGTAAATCTTATTATATTGCTCCCTTGCCCCTCTTACATTTTAGTGTAATAGTTTCATACCATCATTGATCATTTTTTTTTGTTGTTACACGCTAGTGTAGTCTTTAATAATTTTGCTGGAATTCACGTTTTTCCCTTTGTTCTCCCTTAGAAAAAAAGTTTCATTTTTCTTTCTTTCTTTCCCTTTTTTCTTGTTGCTGCTATGTCTGAAAAAAGGACCTTCCAATTTTAAAAAATGTCGAAACTGTGGGCACAAACTGCCCCTTTTAGATGCCAGTGTGTTATGTGTTTACTGCTTGGATGCACAACTTCTCCAAGAGGAATGTTTAATTTATAAGAACTTCAATCATATAGCTGTAGCTGACCGGAAGAATAAAGTAATTTTAAAGGGTTTGCTTCCTCTAACTTTGTTGAAGGTATTTCTGGGGCTCAGTCCCCCAAAAGAAAAACTAATGAACCTTTGACTAAGTCTCCAAGTCCCTCTACTCTGTCTTCACACCCAACAAAGAAAAAGCCAAGACTGGATCCGAAACCTGTTTAGATCCACTCTCCTTCAGATCTGACCAAGTAATATTGGATCCAAGTTCTTCCTATCTGAAGATCCTATATAGAACAAAATACCCTCCAACATTAGACCCCCAGTACCTTCCAGCGTTTCCTCTCCTTTTTTGGAAAGATGTTATTTCTAGTCATTGTACTTTGCCTCAACTCATTCTTCTAGGAGTTTGAGGAAGATGTGGACAGAATGATGAGGAGGTTCCTTTTGGTGCAGATGTAGATGGGAGTTCTTATGGCTCCTACCCAGTAGGGTCAAGAAGCCTGTACATCTACCACACCACAACTACTTTCTCCTTTTCTGATCCATCTGGTTACTTCAGAATCCCTGGATCCAAACTTTTCCAGGTGATCTGAAGATACCTTTATCTTTGGATCCAAAGCTTTCTCTGAGTGTACCGGCTGTGACATCTTTGGATTTTGATGACTCTCTGGGCCAAAGCGGCCTTGTCAAATCCAAGGCTGTGGAGATTCTCTGAGGTTTTCAGAGCCATCTCTGCCCTTGGAGCTTTGGCATTGGATAGCTTGGTTCCGACTTCCTCCTCTGGAGAATGCTTTTTGGGGCAGAGAGGGGCAATGGCCCAGAACCCTGCCATCTCTCTGGGCCGAAGCGGCCTTGTCAAATCCAAGGCTGTGGAGATTCTCTGAGGTTTTCAGAGCCATCTCTGCCCCTTGGAGCTTTGGCATTGGATAGCTTGGTTCCGACTTCCTCCTCTGGAGAATGCTTTTTGGGGCAGAGAGGGGCAATGGCCCAGAACCCTGCCATCTTGGAACTGATGTCTTCCTTCTCTCTGAAGTGATCTGCCTTTGCGGTAGTGAAGAGAATGCTTTCTGCTCTGACAGGACAGATGGACCTCACCCCCCTTGGATCTCCATTCTGGTTCCCAAATGTCTCTGCGCTTAGAGCCACATCATACTGTGCCACAGGGATAGTCTGGTCAAGGCCTGCAGACCACCCAGTAGGGTTTTACAGTCTGTTATGACACTTCACCGGAACATCACACTAAGTCCCTAGGATGAGGAAGTGTAAAAGGAGGCACTTAGTATCCTGAATGACTGACTCTTGCAGAGAGTCTGATTTTGATGAGGGAGAAGGGTCCCCATGATCACCTCCAGAAGAAGTCTCATTTGGAGACTGCCTTGAGGTTCTTAAGCAGAGAGGTGGCTGGTCCTCCATCAACCTTTCACCAGAGGAATCAGTATTTCTGGAGGCCTTTGGAGCTGGGCCGTCTACCTTCTGGGTTACTCCATCCACCGATGAGCTCATTGATGTGGTCTCTAGGTGGGTGTGGAAAGAACTAACTCTGAGCCAATCCCTAAGAGGCCAGATGGCTCCACCTGCTGGGAAGGGGGTGCCCATGGATGCCATGGTCATGGCGACAGCCACTAAGAAGGAACTTGCTGAATAAAGTTCACCTGTTCATCCCTCTGACAGGGAGTCAAGGGCAATGGACAGATTTGGGAAGTGTATGTATGCATCGGTGACCTTTGCCCTTAGGTCACTGAACTATTTGGCAAATTTTACTAGACTAAAAAGGGACACCACCAAGGAACTTTCAAAATCCCATTCCAAGACCATTACTGCAGAGGCTTAATCGTCTGAGGCCTCTCAGTTGGCTACCCTCCAAACCTATTTCAAATTCATCCATGAGTCTTCTCTCACATGCAGCCAAAGGTGCCTCAAGGGCAGCAGGTTCAGGAATATCCATTGAGGTATGCCTGGATGCTCTTGGGGGCCTTTGAAGTCCTTGTTCATCAGTGCACCCTTTGAGGGTAGTTAGTTGTTTGACCTAGATGTGAAGGATGCACTCTACATGTGTGAAAAAGATGGAAAGACCTTCTCTCCAGTGGGCATACATTTTTCAGTCTCTTAAAGAGCCTTTCCTGGGAATCAATGAGATGGTCAGAACATGTGGCTCAGTAAGTCCAGGGTCCTTCTCAGGACACATGTGGAGATAGAGTTCCCTCTTCTGCCCCATGTGGGAACTAATGGACAGCTACACACACGTGGCAGAGGAGACACCCAAAAGCAGGGGGCCAGAGTGTCCTCTGATGGACCCTATCAGTGCTCCTGAAAGGAGGCCTGATTATCCTCCTCTGGAGGCAATCTGAGGTCTACTATCCCTGCACCACAGAGCCTGGCAATATGTAATAAAAGATACTTGGATGCAGAGGATTATTTCTGGAGGTTATATGCAAAATTCCAGATATTTCATCCAGTCACAGGAAAGCAGCAACACTAGAAATACAAAAGCTGCTAGAAAAAGTCATCCAAGAGGTTCAACCAGACCAGATAGAATCGAGATTCTTTTTAATGTCAAAGAAAACGGGACCAGAGACCAATTTTGGATCTCATCACCTTGACCAAGTCTGTTCAACATACCAGTTTCAGATGCTCACGGTTTCATCCATTCTACTCTTCCTGGGCAAGGACGAGTGGATGTGCTGGATAGACCTTCAGGATGCATACTATCATATAAAAAGAAATAGACAATCTAGAAGGTATTTACACTTCCAGCTGGGAGCCAGTCATTATCCATTCAGAACACTGCCCTTTGGCCTCACTACAGCCCCCAGGGTGTTTACGAAATGTATGGCAATGGTAGCAGCTCACTTGAGATCGCAGGAATTCAGAGTGTTTCCATTTCTAGATGACTAGCTCATTACCAGTCCAACCAGTCATCTACTAAAAAGAGCAAGGGATCAGGTACTTCACATTTGTTCTCTTTTGGGGATAACCATAAATTACAATAAGTCTTAGTTACAACCAACTCAAACCTTGGAATCCATAAGAGTAAAAAACCACTCCAAGCACAAAAAGCTATAACCAACAACTCAATTCAGAGATGTAAGCACTTGTATTTCAAGTTCGCTGAAGAAAAATATCACCAAGCTGAAAATGTTCAGAGAATTTAATAACGCAATCACGATAAAACGAACAAAAGTACCAAGTCTCTACTATAGGGTGACCTGGTGGAAAATTACTGGTTTTATGAATTTTGGGAATACAGAAAAATCTAGCCATTTTATCATTTTTGTTTAAAAGTTTACTTTTAGCCTCTGAAGCCTTAAAATAGCATAAGTGAATCCCCTTATTTATTAACTTTTCATATTCCATTTTTGATTGCTCATAGACTTAACATGTCATCTATTTTTGTGTAAATATGTTCATTATCTAGATGTTCCTTACACATCTTTAAATAATCTAGAGAATTCATAATTACTAATTTACCCCCTTTATCTGAGGGTTTAAACACCAGTTTATCATTTTTACTAAGACTTTGTAATGTTTCCCATTCCGATTTTAGTAAGATTAAATTCCATTTTACTACATAAAAAATCATTAACTTCCTTATCCACAATAAAATTCATAGCATGATAAAATTTTTGTATCATTTCATTTTTAAAAGGAGGCAAAAAAACTGAAGTACTCTTAATTTGTGATAGATCCAGACAACAGTAAGCATTGTATTCACTTTCTGATTCACAAGAGAAAAAAATCTTCCTCACTCAACAAAGTTACTTCACTTGGCAAATTACTTTAATTCTCCCTGTTGTCTTTGAAAAAGTCTTTACGATGTAGTTTACGTGCTAGTCTAAATAAATCTATTTTAACTTCATGAACCCTAGGCAACACAGTAGGGATAAACTTTAAACCTTTGTTCAGCACAGATATTTCACTTTCGTTCAAAACATAGTCCGACAAATTAACTACATAAGTCTCTACCATTTGTGAGGAACACAGTACCTTTTCATTACGTCCATTTGCCTTGTTTGGTATAGGGGCCATAACCTTGTCCATGGTTGTTGTCAGGCCCATACCTTGACCCGTTTTTTTAGTTTCTGGTCTCATAGTTCCGAAAAGTCTTTCTGAACAGTTCGCCATTCTGTGGATTAGGTAACGGTGGGTATCCTTCCCTGTCTCCCTCTTCCTCTTCCATAGATGAAACTGCACTTTCTCCTGACGTATAAAAAGGCTGTGGGGGTGGGACTTCCTGTTCTTTAGCAAACCTCACTCGCTGCCATCTTGTTTGTTGGTTTGAATTAAGGGTAAATGCCAGTTTATGTTCATAATCCCTTAAGTCCCTCTAATTTCTTCTTTTTTCTATCTACAAGTTCTTTTTCATAGGATGACAAACGTTCATTAATACTGGAAAAAAATGATTCAAGTGCCACTTCTGAGCTGTCTTTCAATATATCCCCACAAATAAATTTAGTTTGTTCTACTAATTTAGAGATTTCTTTAGTGTATCTTGTTCCACCAGTATGGATACCCATTCCATACTACAGCGATGTGCTGCTGCCACCCATCTATCATGGAATAAACGTTCTTGTTCATCTGTCAGGTCGAAAGGGGTAGAGGGGCTTCTCACCATATGGAGACCCCTTGGGGTGATTTTAAGTTCTTGATATCTCTGCAGACTCAATAAATTAAAATGTACTGCAGTCTCTTTAAACACAAGTTTTTCTACTTTGGAAAACAGTTCTTGAACTGCTGGTACAGTAGATAATTCTGTGGTTTTACCTACCACAGAAAATGGATTTCCTGTACTTTTAGCTCTATATTCGTCCCATTTGTACAATGGCTGATGTAAAGACTTATTCCTGGATTCTGTGTATCTCTAGGTCCCAACAACCGTTGTCCACAATGTAGATTTTCACTGCCATTCTGTTGCGAACACACCATCCCCGTTTCCATGAAAAAGCTGGTCAGGTGCACAAACTAATCTCTGGACATAAATCCAAAAAAAACACTCCAAGCACAAAAAGCTATAACCAACAACTTAATTCAGAGATGTAAGCACCTGTATTTCAAGTTTGCTGAAGAAAAATATCACCAAGCTGGAAATGAAAGGCAGTCTTCAATACATTATCATGAAATAGTATTTTGATCTAGATTAGCAGTTTGTGTGTTCCAGTGATTCTTTGTTCTACCACTTCAATACATCATCAGTGACAGCTTCTCTTCCTCTCTCAAGAGTGCAGACTATCCGATTCCAGGTCAGGAAGATAATTTGCAATAACAACATTTTCAGCCCAATTGTTCCTTCAAGCCTTGGGTCAATGTCAGCTGTCATAAACTTGGTTCTCTAGAAAGACTTCATATGAGAATACTTCAATGGATGCTAGCAACACAGTGGTCGATTCTTTATCAATGCATTTCAGCACAAATAAGAATCACTTGGGTATACATAAGATACCTCTGCTGGTGGATTCAGTCAGATCAGGTTCTACAAGGTGGTTCTTTCATTTTCCCTCAACCCAAGGCCATAGTGACCATGTACGCTTCTCAGATTAGATGGAGGGGTCACTTCCTGGGGAAAACCGTCCAAGGCACTTGGTCCCCCAGAGAGGCCAATTTGCATATCAGTGTCCTAGAGTTGAGAGCAGTGCTCTTAGCATTGCAGCCCTTCCTTTGGGGACAATTGCAATTCAGACAGATAATGTCAGTAGTTTGGTACATCAACAAACAAGGAGGAACCAGATCTTACCTCTTATGTCGAGAAGCACTCAGAGGGTGGCAAGGAGTGATCTCATCCACCTACTTTTTTTAATAGCAATGTGCATTCCGGGGACATCCAGTGTGGTAGCTAACAAATTGAGCAGGTCCATACTACTACCTCACTAGTGGTCTCTCAATATGAAAGTGACAAATGATTTTCTGTCAATAGGGCCAGCCTTGCTGCGATATTTTTGCTTCTCCCCTAAACAGCAAATGCAGCAGCTAGTTTGCCCTGATTTCCCTCTCTGGGAATCACCGAGGGATGCTCTACTCCATGATTATCCCCCTAGTCTAGTTTATGCTTGCCCATCAATTCCCCTAATTCCAAACTTTCTGCAGAAAGCTACCAGGTTGAAGAGCAAAGTCATCCTCATTGCACCTTACTGGCCTCAACAGATTTGTTCATAGGTAGGTACTAGGCTATCTGCCCAAGGGCCAAAGTAAGCCTAGCCAGAAAAGTTCCCTGGCTTACACCAACCCAAGAAGGTTAATTTCCTGTGCCCCTGTCGAGCAGAGCCACAGAAGTGATCCCTGGGTTGTATTTCCTATTTCCCATCCACTCATCAAGATTTTTCTTGAGTGTTAATGAGGAACTTTGCTTGACCATAGACGGGCAGCTTGTTCCAGAGTATGAGAAGTCTCTGGGACAGGAATCTATCCCTCCAGCAAGTCCTGTTTATTGTGGTGACAAGGTTTAGGTCCCTAGAGCGTGTAGCTCAAAGGGATTGGGATTTCTTTAGGTGTAGCATGTCTAATAGCTGTGGGTTTGACATGGCTTTATATGTTAGGCAGAGATCACCTCGGAGTAGGTGATATGCTACAGAGTAAAGCTGGAGTGTTTTGAGACTGTCAGTGTAGGGCATCTGTTTGAGGCCAGTAATTCTCTTTGTGAGGTACTTCTGTAGCCTTTCCAGCTGCTATAGATGTCTTGTGAGGTACATTCCAAAAGGGGCATTATACTCTATAATGGATCTGAGTGTAGAACAGAGGGAAACAATGACCTTTTTTTTTCTGGGATGAGAACCCTTTTGTGATGAGGTGTGCCATGTAGAAGGATTTCCTGACTACTGTGACAATGTGATTATCAAAGGAGAGACTACTGTCCACCTGGGTCCCAAGGTCTCTCATCACACATTCAGTGTTGAGAAGACTGCTGCCTATGTGGTAGTTCATGGGTACAGAGTTTTTACCAAAGGGGGATAACCATGCACTTTTTGGCATTGAACTTAAGGCCATGGCTCTGACACCAGGCATCTGTCTCAGTGAGGCCCTTCTGTAGGATGTCCACATCATTTGGGGACTCAACTGTAGCTCCTAGTTTGCAGTCATCTGTGAACTTCATTAGCCAAAGGCCTTCTGTGTTAGCCTGTACTTCAGTGAAGTAGATACCAAATAGGAGAGGTCCCAGGACTAAACCCTGTGGTACTCCACTTGTTACTGGTTGGTCAGATTTGGAGTCTGCAACTTTTACAGTGTGGGTTCGGTCAGTGAGCCAGTTGGCAACCCATCTTGTGACATGGGGATTTATACCTAGTTTAGTGAGTTTAGCTATAATTCCAGAATGGGGGATGGTGTTGAAAGCCTTGGCAGGTCAAGATAGGCTGTGTGAACCACCTTACCCTCGTCTATGGCTTTGTGGACTTCCTCAAAGAAGTTGACCAGGATCAGGAGGCAAGATCTGCTTTTCACAAACCCAAACTGGGTGGGGTCCAGTGTTTGGAGGTTACCAATGTGTTTGTTTATGAATTCCATGATGATACGTTCCATGGCCTTGCAGACCAGGCTCGGTAGGCTGATAGGGCAATAGTTCCCAGGATCAGTGGTGGTTCCCCTTTGTGGAGTGGGATAACTGTTGCTGTGCGCCATTCAGTGGGCACAAAGCCTGACGTGAGGCTATGATTGAACATGGTGCTTAGGTGGGGAGCCAGTTCGTTCTGAAGTTCATGTAAAATGCAGCCTGGGATGTTGTTTGGTCTCATGGATGCTGTGTTTTTGGCTTTAGACAGTGCTGCTTTTACCTGTGAAGTTGTGATTACAGGGACTCTGCATTCTTCCTGTATAGATATGGGCCCTTTAGGGGATGAGAGGGGAGTAAAGTTAGTACTGAACCTATCTGCCAGGATGTTGGCAATATCAGTTGGTTCTGTAATTTCTGTGCCATTGTGCTGTAACTCAGAGCAGATCTGGGTGTTGCTATTGAGATTCTTGACATAGCTATAGAATGCTTTGTGGTTATCCTTAGAATCAGTGGCAATCTTGTTTTCACAGCTAGCTTTGGAGGATCTTATAAAGGATCTCAGCTTCTTGCTGAGGCTGACCAGGGAGCTCCTCCACACATGGGATTTTACTCTTTTGCAACAATTTCTTCCTTCTGTTGTAGAGTTTGTTTATGGCAGGGGACAACCAGATTAGCTTCCTTTTTTTTTGGAGGATAGCGTCTTGGCTCTGTTTGGGATAGCACAATCCATGCACTAGTGTAAGTGCTTATAGAGTGCATTTGTGTAGGATTCAGCAGTCATAACTGTATTGTCCATCTGCTTGGGTGTCATGAAGTTCACCACTTCTGTCTTAAGAAGCATGAAGTTGGCTTTGGAGAAATAGGATGTGGATATCTATGGTGATTAGCTTATGGTCGGATCTGACCAAAGAGGAGTTGACTTCAGGTGTGGAACACCGGTCACTCATGTTGTTAATGACTAGGTCTAGGATATTGTTGCCACTGGTGGGAGTGTGGATAAGTTGATCCAGGGCATTGGAATTTATGAATTCCAGAAAGAGCTGAGTGTAGGTGTTGGTACATGAGTAGTTTTGCCAGTTAATGGTGGGGTAGTTGAAATCACCCAATATTAGGGTGTTTGAACCCTAATATTTTCCAGTATATCAAGAAAAGAGGAGTGGGAATCCTGGGGCATGGTGGGGGATCTGTAGCAAGCTACAATTTGGATTGCAGTTTTCCCCAGTTAGTTGCACTTGGATAACCTCGGCTGCATTATGCTTAGCAACTAGCCTGGAGATGTGGATATCCTTAATGAATATGAAAACACCTCCACCTTTGGTGTTCTGGTCCAGGTTAGGTGGACGAAAAGTGTGGTATGAGTTATAGCCTGGTAATGCAGGGGTGCTCTCTGGAGCCTTGAACCAGGCCTCAGTCACTGCACAGACATCAATGTTCTCCATTTTAAGGAGTGCCTCGAGTGAGTGCATTTTGAGATTTAGACTTCTAGCATTGAGTAGCATTACCCTCCGTTTTTGCTTGCCTGTTCCTGTTATGGTGGTGAATTTGTCATTTGAACCTTGCCTAAAAAAGGCACTATAGGGGCGGCAAGAGCCTTTTCCAGTATCCAAATCCCAGGGGTGAGAAGTGTAGGCCATCTCTGGCAAAGCATCGTGGTCTGTCGACCATGTTGTCCCAGGCCGACAGATACTGGATCCCCTTAGAATGACACTTTCCCCTTCCTATGGCCTCATCTGCTTTACCAGCCTTGAATTATGGGTCTGATGCTAGACCTAATGTCTCGCCCAACAGGTGTGATTCATCAGGATATCTTAAACCTTAAGCTGACAGCGTGCTTTCTCCAATTCTGTTAATAACCAAACAACTGATGCTCTCTTCTCCCGTCTGTCATATTGTTTTATCTTCCATTAAGCCACCTACAAGAAAACTACAAGTAAATGGAAAGGGTTTGTTTGCTGGGTACAACAAAAATGCCCTGACCCCTTCTCGGATCCTGTACATAGCATACTTGAATTCTTTGACAACAGTTTCTAATGAGGGAGCTCTCTCCAACAGTTAAAGCTCGGTTAGCAGTAATCTCTAATTTTCATATTGGATTTCAGAATTCCTTTCCGACTTCCAACAAACATTATAAAGTATTTTTGAGAGGCACAACCCTGCTGAGATCCCCATATAAAGATCCTACTCTACCATAGGATTTGAACTTGTTACTGTAGGCCTTAATTCATTCTCCCTTTGAACCAGGAGCTAAATGTGATCTTAAGTTCCTGACCTGGAAAACTGTCTTTTTAGTGGCCATCACGTCCACTAGAAGAATTTCAGAACTTCGAGCATTATCTGGTAAACTTCCCTACTTAGTCTTTCATAAGGATAGAGTTACATTATGTAGAGATGCTGCTTTCCTTCCTAAGGTGGTGTCAAAATCCACTATCAGTCCATTCATTTGCCAGTTTTCTTCCCTAAATTTGGAAAAAAATGTGAATATATGTTGCATTTTTTAGATGTTCACAGACAATTACATGTTTACTTATGTAGGACAAAAGAAATTAGGAAGACATAATAAGTATTTGTCTTTTGCAGATTCTAAACTGGGCAAAGCAGTTGCAAAGGGAATTTTAGCTAGATGGGATGGCTAACTGCATATCATTCATTAGTAACAAGTTTGGTCTAACCTTGCCAAAAACAAGGTCCATGGCAACTTCAGTGTTCCTTTCTGGAGCTTCCATAGATGATGTATGTGTGGCTGCAACTTGGGCAAATCCTTTGTCACTCATTCCAAATTGCAAATTGGATCTGGTCTAGAGGGGAAGAGTAGTCTTTGACTCAACTGTGCTCAGGAAAATCCTTCCTTGGAGTCTACCCAGGATTTTGGGTAGCTGGGACTCTGTCCCAACAGTTGAGGACAGAATGAAAATTGACATCATCAGATAGTTATGTACTTACCATAACATTCCATCTGTGTTGTCCATTTACATTCTTCTCAACTTCCCGCCCCCCTACCCCCAATCCTTTCATAATGAATTTCTAGTAAAACGAGAGATAAGGACACCACTGTCCTTGATATTGAGCTCCAGATAATAGCCTTTGTCAGGAAAAGTTGTAGTTTTTTCTACTAAACAGCAGACAAGATCTGAGGTATGTCGGGAGTTGGTACAGGCAGGGGAGGAGCTCGAACTTTTTGGTGGCCACGAGCTTTAGTAACCACCAAGTCAGATTTGAGGATTGGATCTGCAGGAGTTGAATGAAAATGGACAACAAGATGGAATGTTACTGTAAGTACACAACTTTTTTTTTTCTTTTGCAGTGCAGGACTTTGCTAGAGGATACCACTTGCCTCCACTGACAAACCAAAAACAGACTTGTAATCCTAATTGTAGAACGTTCACAGCAGCTGAACCCTGTGGCCATTTACCCCCTGTCTGTAGCCCCCTTAGATCTTGCCTCCTTTTTCAAGGAAGAACAGAGCATTTATATCAAGACTGAATTTTTCAATATCCATTCAGTTGTCAATGTTTTTCTTATTATTGTTGTGGATAGTATGTCGCATTGTCTAATTTGAAGTGGAAGCTTGTTCCATTTAAGCATTGCCTGAAAAATCTTTGTCTCCACTGTGTTTTATTTGCTGAAGCAGGTTTAGATCATTGGTTCTAGTGTTAATGGGACTGCTTTTGATTTGTGGAGATTTAAGAGATCTCTGACTACTGGATCCCTAATGGCCCAAAATACAAGGCATATATTGCCCTTAAGGAGTCTACAGGACACTGAATAAAGGGAAAGTGTTTCAAGCCTCTCATGGTGACTCTTGTTTTAAGTCTGTGATCTTTAAGTAGAAACTGCAGGAGTCATTCCAATTGCTTGAAATACCTAGCAAGATAACATACCAGTATCATCAATTTAATCACCTGGCGTGAGAATAGAGCCCACTGCCTTCTAGTCTTCCAGCACCAAAGGCAAGTGTGTTACCTGTTGTGCCACCGACACTGTCCTATACACTATATACAAAAGAGTGAAATCTTAAAGTAATTAGCCTTTAGTTTCCATTTTCTAGATTTTGCTACTCTTCTAGCACATGTATATTTTCTGTAATTTATTCTCATGTTAAGTGTCAGACTAAATGATGAAAGCTTTTTTTTTTTTTTTTTATCCTTCAGAAAGGGACTTCTATGGCAGTTAATGGTTTGTTGTAAAAGTGTTCATGCTTGCACACACACACACACACACACACACACACACACACACACACACACACACACACACACACACACACACACACACACTTTATATATTGGTCTAAGCATCTGAACTGCACAGTGAGATTTTCTTACTCTAAAAAGTGTCTGTTAACCATTGGGAAAGAGAACTTTCACTTCTCCCTTTCTGTGGTGTATCTGGCATCAGTAAACTAATAACTCCTGATTTCTCAAGTCATCTTAATTAATGAACATGAGTGTGAGAGCTTGGTGATTTATAAATCCTAATGTACTGTCAGTAGATAAGCAGTAGATGAGCAGGTGCAGTAATTGCATACTAGCACACTGCTGACAAGTGATTGGCTATCAAACTAAACTGCTGAGCAGCAGTACTGTGTTCGCAAAGCTTGTAAATGATTAGAAGCATGGTGAAGCTGTAGTGTTATTGTTTCGATCCCCGAGTGTTCTGGTGCAAATGAATGTCTGCTGGCAGTATCATTTTGTTAGAAGGCCCTTGTGGGGTATAATCACTCCATTCAATAGCAAATACTGTCTATCTGATGTTAACATTTACCTTTTGTCCTATTGCTGCAGTCCCTCAGTTGCTGATAGGGATGAATTCACAGTAAGTGTTACTTCTTGCTCTAACGCTTCAATTTTTTTGTGTTTTAAGGAAATTTATACGCAACAAGGAGGAAAACGTCCAGCACACTAACCATCTACCTAAATATGAGCGTGTTCGAGAACTGTGCCAGCAAGCACGGTACCAGACAGCCTGTGAGCAAACTGGTCAGGTGGGTACAGATATGTTCAGTCTATGTGCTAATTTATTCAAGGAAGGATGGTGTTCATGAGAATTGTGATCTAGGATCATAGGCTTGTGAGTACAAATCATGGCAATGCATATAACTTTCTTGCAAATATTTTTCAAAGCAGAGTGCTTTTAAAAAGATTGTATCAAAGCCGTGCCAAGCAGCTAGGCAAAATTATTGCAAATGTTTGTATATAGTAGCTAACTTGATGGAAAAAAATTGTTAGTTTTTTATCATTAAGTCATAGCACTTTTTAGCCAAGATTTTCTACCACCCCCATCTTCCATATAATTCAAACTTCCCTAAATCCATTTATCATCCTGCATTCCATGTGTTTTTCCATTTAATTTTCATACGTCCCATCTGGAAGAGTCCCAAATATCCTTTATTGCATCTTTTCCCCTTAATTTCACCATATTCCTGACAAAGTTCCTTCTATGGCATACATACCAGAGCATCTGTTTAGCCTTCATTTATAGTAGAGCTTCTACCCACAATCCATCTTCCTGAACATCCCAGTGGCTCTTCCTTACACACTACATAGCAGCCAGATTTCCCTGTCAATGTAAAACTTCAAGAACTGTAAACCATTCTAGCTATGGCTTCACTAGTGACTTTTGTACCAAAAAAAAAAAGCAGCCTTACTTTAAAGGGCACACTACACTAGGGCATATACATTGGTAATCTGTTGAGGGTACACATTTAGAAGCTATTTCAAGTTCCCCTGATTTCGATCTCCAGCAGTCGGTGCATGCACAACTACAAAATCCACATTTCTTAGGTCATTCTGATTTGTAACATTATAAAATTCCTTTGATCACTGCATAAAAAGTATAGTTAATAATATAAAGTGCATTTTGTGTGGCTCCTCAATGTTCATTGCATCAGAAACCAATGGCACAGTCTTGAGGTCCAGATCACTGATTTTTATTTATTGTATTTTATTTATCCCTCTACCAAGTCATTCCCACTTTACTAGTAGCCTCCTTTTCAGGAGACACCTGAGGTTGTATTTATTCAACTAGGGGAAATTTGGCCTTGGCATTATGAAACTTCCCCAACTTGTAGCTCTGGAGCAGACAAGTGAAACACACCCATCCAGTTCCTAGCACAGTGGCAGTTAGGAGGATGGTGTGCGATGTGGTGAAGATGGAAGGCAAAGAGGCAGCTAAGAGGATGGTGCATGGTGTGGTGAAGATGGAGGAAAGCAAAGAGGCAAACACCAGTGCTGTGGGAGAGTACCAGTAAGATTGTGGAGGATTCTGAAGTTGTTTTTCATCAAAACTTGTTTGCTGAAACCAAAAAAAGAGGAGTTGACATTCAAGTCTTGTGCAACCCTCCAGTTGGGAGGGTTGCGAAATGATATACTGAAAGAAATGTTACAGAATGAGCCAGGAAGGAGATGTTTCCTGGGGTGACATAGATAAAATACAAAGAGATATAAAGTAGTCTATCCTGAAAAATAATGGTGAAAAAAAAATATGCTATGCAGAAAAAGTGAAAGAAGGTACCAGGGGAGCAACAGAAAAAAAGCAGTAGAGAATGTGAGGATTCAGAATAAAGAAAAATAACTGGATTGGTATGAAGGTTGGGACAACTTGGTAATTTCTTTGGGTATCGAACCCCAGGAGGCAAAAACTTTTTTTCTTGCAGAGACATTTTGTGATATATTTGAAAATGCTTTTGCAATGGAATATTTCCTTGGGAAATATAAAAAAAGAACTGTAATCCTTAGAAAGTGTATATAATAATATTTAACAGGGACACAAAGAAGATTCATGTGCAATTTTGGACAGAAGTAGAAAGAATTTTTTTAAAAGGACATTTGAAATGTTTATGTAAGGAAGTACTAGACATTGCAAAGGTTTATGACAAAATGGACTAGTGGATAGGAATGTAATGTTGTGCTAAAGATAGAAGTATGATAAATGCTGAAAGAAATAAGGCTGTGGTAAAATACTATGGCTAACCCAAACAATTTTTTGTGGAAAAGGACATTTGATAAAATAACTGACAGAAAGAAATGTTATATCTGTGGGAACTAGGTCATGACGCAAGAAAATGTGAACTGAAATGTTATGGCTGTAACAACACTGAGTATTTATGGATGGATTCTACAATTTAAAATGAGAGTGAAGGAAAAAGAAAGAACAAAGAAAAGAGAAGTGGGAGAAATAGAACAAAGAAAAGAAACAGAAATGGGAGAAATAGAAGATAAACTAATTAAAGAAGATACAAAGTAATGGAGGAAGGTTCTGAAATAAGTGATGAGGAAGATATCAATTGGGAAGTAATAAAAGGAAAATCTATTGGTAAAATATAGGAAAAGAAAATTTAAAGGGATAAGTATAAAAAAAAATAGGAAATGGGTAAAAATAAAATAAAACTATAATTTATAGAAAGTTAAGAAAAAGGGAAAGTAATAATTTTAGATGACTTTCTGTGAATGGTATTAAAAACATAGTAAGAAGGATAGGAGTTTTGGAATGGTGTAATAAATTTGATGTAGATTTAATTGTTTTAGAAGGTATGAGATTCATAAATGAAGAAAGATTGCAAACAAGAAATTTGGGGGGGGTATGATAATTTGGGAAATAAGTGTTCTGGAATACAAATATTTTATAAAATATACAGTAAAAGTTTTAGATACAACTTTAGTAAGAACGGGAAGATTAACTACTGTGAAGTTAAAATGTTAAGAATGAATGTATAGAAATATGGCATTATATGCTTATGTTTCTTGTAAAGAAAGAGTTTATTTCACCAGATTTAGATTGTATTGATAAATGGGCGGCCACGGTGGTGCAGCGGTTAGTGTGGCCTCACAGCAATAGGTTCTCCAGTTCAAACCTTGGCTGGGATGCCTTCTGTGCGGAGTCTGCATGTCCTCCCTGTGGTCACGTGGGTTTCCTCCGGGTGTTCCGGTTTCCTCCCACATACCAAAGGCATGCTGTAGGTGGATTGGGCACTCTAAATTGGCCCTAGGTGTGTGTGTGTGTGTGTGTGTGTGTGTGTGTGTGTGTGTGTGTGTGTGTGCCTTCTGTGGAAGGTTGGGTGCTGGTCTGGCAACTCAACACTGTAAAACTACACTGCCAATCATGAGCAGACAGGTGATCCGCTGTGGCGACCCCTAACCGGGAAAAGCCGAAAGAAAAGGAAGAAGAGATTGTATTGATAAATATGAATGTTATAGTGACTGGAGATTTTTATTGTGATTTAAGAGTAAAATGTAAAAAGAAAGGAAACTGTGTAAGAAAAATGTTAAGAGTTATAAGATGTGGTAAATTAATACTTTGAATAAAGATTTATGGACTTAAGCGGCATTCACAGAACTGAAATAGATTTTGTAATGTCAGAAGAATTAAATGTAGGGAAAGGAGAAACACTTAAAACCGTTTTTTTTTTCTTTTTCTTTATCATCTAGCAATATTGGTAGAGATGAAGGAAAAGGTATATATAAAAATAGGCAAAAGAATATAAATGAAAAAAACATGGCATGAAGAGGGAAATGCAGCTGAGAACATTCTATAAGTTTATCTGAATGGTGGGTGTTTTTAAGATTAAATATTATTTACAATGGCAGAATCCCGTTCGATTCTCAGTTAGAGTGTCTTCTGTGTGGTGACATGCGTGAATGGGCATTCCTTCGTTGAAGGTTGTGCGTTAGGCCCGGCAAGCCAATATGTAAAAATCTACTGCCAATCATTAGCGGACGGGAGTTCTGCTGTGGCGACCCCTAACCGGGAAAAGCTGAAAGACACAAACAAACAATTTACAATGGCAGAATGATATAAGAAAAGTGAATAAAGAAAAGTATAAGAGCACATAAAGAAGCATCAAAATACTTAGAAAATAATGATCGAGAGTATTTTGATAGATAAAATAATTTCTCTTGATTTTTTTCTATTTAAAAGATTTATTTAAGCAAAGATATTTTCTGCAAGGAAAATGAGTATTAGTATTGGCATATTTAAGCCGAATAGTAAAAGAAAGTAGTTTAATGAAAGAAACGAAAAATAGAACACAGGAAAAAATTGAGTATAGTAGTAGAATATGCACAAGACATGTTTAAAGAAAAAAATACGTTGAAGACAATATGGGAAGTCAGGTTTTCAGAAAAAAATACGTTGAAGACAATATGGGAAGTAAGGTTTTCAGAAAAAAGAATTTGAAAAAGATTTTGCTACATGAGCTAGATAAGGTATTAGGGCAAGTGAATATAGAATCTGCTGTAGGACCAGATGGAGTAGGATATGAAATGTATAAAATTTAATGGAATGGCAAAAAATATTTCTTAAAGATTTTGAATGCATGGTTAAATTAAGGTTTCATTTATAAAGAACTCTGTAGTGGAAAAGAGAAACTGTAATGCAAAACTGGAGGCTGATACTTTCATAAAAATGTTATTTTTGTTCAATACTAATACAGAAGAGATTTGAAACAAATATGAAAAGTGTTCTGGAAAAGGGATATAGAGAATTATTAATTATAGTTTCAGAGATTGTGAATATTTTAAAGAGAAGAGAAAAAGCTAAGCTTATGATGGGGATATTAGTAGGGCATCTGATACAATAAGGCATTTTATAGGAAATAATGAAAGAATACAAAATAAAGAAGAAAATCAAGAAATGATGTACATTTGTTTATAGAAATAATAAAGCAAACATTTTAGTAAATGGTTAGTTAAGTAAAGAAGTACATTTGAAGTGAGGTGTAAGATAGGGATGTCCAGCGAGCTGTATATTCTTTGCTTTAATTATGAATGGGATTCTATGTTAAGTAAATTATAAAATGTAGAAAGCAGGTTATGTGATGCCTGAGAGGTTAAGAATTCTAGTTTTGTTAACTTATGCAGGTGCTATGATAGCAACTGCAAAAAAAAAACAAGGCATGGATAAAACAAGTAATGTTTTATTTAAATGAATGTTTAGAAGCAATAAGTAAAGGATTAGGAGATGTGGTTATGATCGGGGAGATATATTTTACAATGAATTAAATCTCTGTCTTGAGTAACATTTGAGAACAAGAATATAAGTAGAATTCAATGAGAAAAAAAGTTAAAAGAATATTTTTGTGGAAAACGTGTAGTTTATCAAATGACCCTTTTTTCCTAAATGATAAACTCAGTTTTAATGGGGAAAAATAGCACATTTAGCATGTGTATTTATGATACCAACAGTATTTGAAAAGGAATTGTCACAAATAATTTTTTTCATGTATATGGGGATCTAGACTAATTCCAGTAAAAAGAGGAATGTTGTATATAATAAAGAATGTTTATGATTAATTAACCCAGTGGTATGTGCTTCACTAAATTTATATAAAGTGTTAACTTGGATAAATGAAAAAAATAAAAGCTTAGTTGAAAAAATGTTTAAATATAAATACAACAAATTTTGGGATATGGCAAAGAGGTGTAAAAGAGAAAAAGGTGCGACTGTCCCTACTCTGGGCCTAGTAATCAAGGAGCCTCAGTCCCCAAAACTGACCTCGGTGAGGGGACGGCCACTAGGAACAAAAATGGATACACACAGTATTTTCAGGTGCAGCTCTCTGCACGCAAGCACAATTTCCCGTAAGAGCACACTTCAGACCTGGGGCTGGACTCTCTCTCTTTCTGTCTCTTTCTTTCTCTCTCTCTCTCTGTTTTTCTCTCTCTGACTCTCTCTCACTCTCTCTCTGTGTCCCTGTCCCTCTCTGTGTGTGTGT
>NC_056732.1:990659499-990726191 GCF_019279795.1 Protopterus annectens | reverse complement strand
ACTGACTAAGGAATTCTTGTTCTCTAGTTAAGTTTCTTAACAAGGCAAGATGATGAGTGTTGAATTGCTTATTACATTAAGTCAAAATGAGGTGTGTGATTGTGAGAGATATCTGAGAGATATTTTATGTCAGGTTCTGAAAAACAGTGCTGCTGCGAGAGTTCCATCATATCTCTCACTAAAAAAATTAATTTCAGTGCTGGTTATAGAATGGGATCACATCTGGCCACCTGACTCTGGTACAATACACATCCAGAGCTTTCCTAAGATCTATTGCGGCATCTGAAAGCTATAAATCTGTTTCAAAACTTCCACAGTAGCAATTAGTTTACCAGTAAGGACAATACAGTAAGATTTCTGGTCCTGGTTTTCCCAGACATTTTGCTCTGGCTGCAATCAGACCTGCAGTATTAAATCTTTATGGCCTAAACCAACCCACTTAATTTTCAACATATTTTTCTAAATTAGCTGGACTGAGATTAATCTCTTCCCTTCCAGAATTCTCTGTTAAAGCATACACATTTAATCAGTTATAATATTGTCTGACATGCATGTATATCTGTTCTGTCCAGTAGGACCCACTGTTGATGCATTTTTAACACAAGCAACTTTGCAAATACATTTTTAACACAAGCATCTGTACAAATCAGTGTGGTAGTCCAAATGACATTAACATTTTATACAAAACTCCAGCTAGCTATGCTGGCATACATTACACATCCACTGTCCTACTCTCCCTGGCACAGATAGCACTACGTCATATCATCACATAAGGTATAAATGAAGAAATAAAATGTTATCAAGAAAAAAATATTAATGTGGAAAACAGAAATTGATTAAATTGAAAAGGAGTGAAAAATATGGTGTAAGAATACAATGATAGGATATTACTTTGTCAAACCACAAGAAAAGCTACCAGAAGGTAAAATTAAACCTATAAAAATAAGAACTACATGGCAATAAAGTAGAATTCCAAGATTTTTTTGTGGAGACTGGTAATAGATAAATTAAAAGTGAAAGGAAATATGCCATATAAAAAGAAGTGAAATAATGCCTATATTTTGTGGAAGAGGAAACTACTGAACCTGTGTTTTAAAATGTTATGGGAAGGAAATGTTTAGGTAAATAAAATGTTGTAAATGTCTTAGTATGTATAAAGGATTCCTATAATTTTTAATAGGTGCCATAGAATCTTTTACATCCACTTGAGCTACCACCAACTTAGGCAGATGGGGGTCTCAGTTTAATGTCTCATCCAAAGGGTAGCACATTCAGGAGTCCAGCACCCTCCTATGCTGCACTGCAGAGTCAGTAATCGGTCTATCTAGTGTGGGAATAGAACCCATGGCCTTCTGCACCAAAGATGAGTGTGCTACCTATTGCACCACTGACACAAATCAAACATATGAGACAGGAGTATGAAAAGACAACATCTGTCTTTCCACATTTAGAAAAAATGCTGCAGGGTTGGTGGAGAGAGAGTAAGTACCAGGAAAAGTGAGTGGGTTGGTTTTAGCCACCACTCCCAAGCATGATTCCTGCTGCAGTCAGACTCGTGAGCAGGGGCCAGTACAGGGACAATATGGCTATGGCAACCCAAAGTACTTGATGACCTGGCATGTGGGGGGAGCACAACACAGATGTTCTTCATCTCACATTGCTGCAGTCATAACCATTGGGGTAGTCCGCTGTCCTCAGTCGGCCCGAATACCAAAGTATTAGGCTGGCGTCGGTCATAGTCACTTAGATCTGACGTCAGTACGCCTTGGTACTAAAGCGCATGACCGACTTCATATCCCCAGTCTTTCTTGCCGCATGGTTCGAAGCAGAAGCAGCGTTTGCAAGTGCCGTTCGGCGTCCTGAAATTTTCGTATTCTGAGTTTCAGACCGATACCAAGTTGGGCTAAGTACCCCGTTGGGGAATATTTTTGTCTTTTCTTGCCTCAGTTAAATCCGGATGTCAGAAAAAGTGAATAATTGTATTTCTTGTGGGAAACAGATACCTCATAGGGATTACCACTCTCTCTGTATTCCTTGCTTGGGGCCTGAGCACGACGTAGTCGGGTGTCGCTTTTGTGCTAAATTTAATAAGCGCACCATTAAACGTAGGTTAGATTGTGCTAGGCTTGTCTTCGGTAAGCGGTGTAATTATAATATGCCGTCGGATCCTCCGACGCCCGCTACCGCTAAGAAGCGTAAGGAGAAATCGGTTAAATCAAAACAGGATGAGTCGTCCGTTCCGGACGCCGGTTCTTTAGAAACCACGGTGGAATCTGTGGATCCAGCCGAGGTTTCAGTTGAGTCTCAGGGGGAACCTTTAATTTTGCAGGATGTGGCCTCTCAGGAGTTGGGTCAGGCTGAGGGGGTCTCTCAGGTTACTGTAATCCCTTCTTTACATAAGGTGGTTAGGCCTTCTCCCTCTGTTTCTAAGGTACCTTCCAAAGCCAGGCCTGGTTTGTCTTCCTCTGGCGTCAGTCCTAGTTCTGCAGGTTCTGTACCTAAAAAACACATGCTTAAAATGGCAGAATATTTAATTTCTTTGATCAGAGGTTCTATGCCCCCTCCAGATAAAAGGCCTAGGGTGGAGCCAGAGGTGGAAGGATTGGAACACTCTTCAGATTACTCAGAGTCTTCGGCTGAAGACATTCAGGATTTTCCCCCTTATTCTGATTCAGACACAGAGGATTCTAGCCCTTCTGCTTCCCCTCCAGAGGATTTTTTTCTTTTTCAGAAACCCTGCATTCCATGAGGGAACATTTTAAATGGGAAGGTCAGGATTTCTCAGATTCCCGAAAGAGGCTTAGGGAATTTCTATTTTTACCACAACATAGGCCCTTGGCTATACCTCCTGTTTTGGATGTTGTGCAGGATTTCTCTGAGGCTTCACTTAATCCAGATTCTCTGCCTCCTGCCCCGGTTAAGCCAGATAGGTATTACAGAGTGCCAGAGGCTCATAAATATTTGTATAAGAGCCCTAGGGCTGACCCAGAAACTATTAGCCAGGGACCTAAGGGTGTCAGGGCTTCTGTTGTGAAGAATCCAGTTCCTATGGATAAGGACTCTAGAGCTTTGGATAGGTGGGGTAAAAAAGTGTATACCTCTTCCACTCTTGCAATGAGGGCTTTGAATTGCCAGTTTCATATGCTGAAATACCAGAATTTTCTCCTTGGTCAGTTGAAATCTAAGGTAGATGCCTTAGCAGAGGGCATAGAGTGTAAAGAATTACAGGATTTGGTTCATGCCTCTGATCAGGTGGGTAAGCATTCTTTGCAGTGTGGTTTTGATGCTTTACAGGCATCTTCCAGGGTGGCTGCCACTGGATCAGTTATTCGTAGGCACGCCTGGCTTAAGGATCAGAACTTGTCAGAGCATGTTAAAGCTCGTATTTTGGATGCTCCCCTGCAGTCTGAAGTTTTGTTTGGTTCTCCTGTGGAGTCAGTCTTGAAGAAAATGGAAGACAAAGCTAAGTCTATGCAGACTGTTAAGGATTTTTTGCAGGTGCAGCCCCCTAAGTTTAGCAGGAATTGGCCTACTAAGGGATGGGCTTACCCTTCTTCTGATTTACAGTCTAGGGGTAGATCTAGACGTGGTAGGGGCAGAGCTCATGCACAGGGTTCTTTTAGGCCTAGGACGTGGAGTTCCCCTGCACAGTCTTCAGGTGAGGGCAGGGGCCAGTCCTTTCGTAAACAGACCCAATGACCTGCATCTTCAGCTGCCCGATTCTTCCTGTCAGGCAGCTCCTCTGGGAGGAAAGTTGGCACTTTTCAGGCAAAATTGGCTTTTAGTCACCCAGGACAAATGGGTGTTGGACATCATAAACCGAGGTTACAAATTTTATTTCCACACATTGCCCCCTTTCAAAGGCATGCCAGACGTTCCTCCTCAGCAAAAGGTGGAGGCTCACAACCAGATTTCTTTACTTCTACAAATGGGAGCTATCCAGCAGGTCCCTCCGTCAGAAGTGGGCCTAGGATTTTACTCTCGCCTGTTTCTTGTACCAAAGAAAGGAAACACTTGGAGGCCAATCCTGGATTTGTCTATTCTCAGCACTTACCTGGACATTCCAAAATTCAAAATGTTGACTTTACAACAACTTCTGCCTCTGCTAGGCAAAGATCACTGGATGGTAACTCTGGATCTCAAGGAGGCTTATCTTCATATTCCTATCAGGCCCAGTTGCAGGAGATTCCTGCGTTTTTGGGCTGGGGCTTTACATTATCAGTTCTCTGCATTGCCCTTTGGCTTATCTACTGCGCCCAGGGTGTTCACAAAAGTTCTGGCTCCAGTGATAGCCTTCTTAAGGTTAAGAGGAATACAAATTTATCCTTATTTGGACGATTGCCTGATTCTTGCTCAAGACAGAGACAAGCTACTTCACCATCTTCAGTATGTTATGGCAGTGTTAAGGTGCCTAGGGTATTCTGTGAATGAAATAAAGTCCAGTCTAGTACCCTCTCAGGACATGTGCTTTCTGGGTGTGAGACTGAATACAGCCTCTCAGATGGCGTTTTTAACCCCGGACAAACAAAGAAATCTTACCCTGTACTTCCAACAATTGTCTCTCCTGTCCAGGCTGACTGCAAGGACAGTCCTTCAAGCCTTGGGGTTCATGGCATCTTGTATTCTGGTGCTTCCCAATGCCAAACTGCATATGAGGAAGCTACAATGGTATCTCAAAAGTGTATGGACTCAACACTGCCACGATTTGGACACTGTCATTCAGATAATACCTTGCATTCGAAAGGAGTTTTTGTGGTGGGCTCAGGAATGTCACCTAAACAAGGGACTCTCTGTGACCCGACCAGAGGCGAGTCCGATCCTAACGACAGATGCCTCAGACAAGGCTTGGGGAGCACACCTCAATGGAAAATGGGTTCAAGACACGTGGCCTGCCAGACTTCAACATTTGCATATCAACATGAAGGAGATGTTAGCAGTCCAATTTGCATTAATGGCTTTCAAGGATCTACTTCAACCAGGACACGTGTTGATTCAAACAGACAACACAACTGTCATGTGGTACATCAACAAGCAAGGGGGAACCCATTCGTACCCTCTTTGCAGGCAAACTATGATTTTGTGGGAGACTGCTCTCAGTTTGCACCTCACTCTTCAGGCAAGGTTTCTGCCAGGAGCACAGAACTCCTTAGCGGATGTTTTGAGCAGACAGATGGTGGATCCCCACGAGTGGAAATTGGATCCTCATGTATTTCGACAGTTGACAGTGCTTTGGGGGACTCCAGACATAGATCTGTTCACTTCTCCACAAAATTTCCAGCTGCCAAAGTTTTGCACAAAGCTGTTTCATCCAAAGGCTTGGAAAGTGGATGCTCTATCATTCAGTTGGAACAATCTTCACGTCTATGCTTTTCCTCCTCTGCCTCTCCTTCCCAAGGTGCTCTTGAAGGTCAGACAGGACAAGCCCTCCATGATTCTAATAGCTCCAGATTGGTCTCGTCAGCACTGGTACCCTCTACTGAAGAGCTTAGTACGGGAGCCTCCTTGGCCTCTGCCATCGATTCCACACCTTTTGTCCCAGGCAGGCAATCATTTCCTCAATGTCAGGATACAATCCCTGCATCTGACAGCCTGGCATATTCTGTTTTAGCCCCTGGAGGGTAGCAACTTCCTCAACAAGTTTTGGATGTTATTTTGGAGGCCAGACGGCCTAGTACAAGGAAAGTTTATGCTGATAAATGGAGGAGATTTTTTCTTTGGAGCCAAACAGAGCTATGATATTTCGGGGCCTAATTTGAGTGTTTCTCTTCAGTATCTTACAGAATTACTAGACAAAGGTTTGTCTTTCTCCTCTGTTAAAGTTCATGCTGCAGCCATTTCTGCTCACTATGATTGTGACCCACCATTATTCTCTCATCCTTTGTTTAAGCAATTTCTTAGAGGGGCAAAGAACATAAGACCCCCACGTAGAGCTCCTACTCCTTCCTGGGATCTCAATTTTGTGTTGGAAAAACTTACTTTACCTCCTTTTGAACCTGCAGCTACGTCTGAGTTAAAGTTTTTGTCTTGGAAGACTGCTTTTTTGTTGGCCATTACATCTGCTAGAAGGGTTTCTGAATTACAGGCTCTAATGGCAGTTGAACCCTTCTTGATTTTTCATAAGGATAGGGTATCCCTTCGTACTAATCCTACTTTTATGCCTAAAGTTGTTTCTAATGTGGCCTTAAACCAATCTATTCATTTGCCTACTTTTTATGCTGATCCCCAAAATAAGGGGGAACAGATTTTGCACTCTGGATATTCATAGGCAGTTGCGTTACTATTTGAGCAGAACTAAAGGGTTCAGACAGTCTCAACAGTTGTTTGTTTCTTGGGTTCTCAGGGGAAACCTGTTTCTAAACAAACTGGATTGGCCATTGTATTGCTTTTTGTTATTCCCATCACGGTAAGGAGATTCCGGCTGGAATCAGACCTCATTCCACTAGGGCTACTGCCACTTCTACTGCTTTTTTACGGGGTGTAGCTACTAAAGATATTTTGGAGGCAGCTACTTGGAGTTCTGTGCACACTTTTTCTAAACATTACCATCTCCCTCTTTATTCCAAATCTAGGGCTGGGTTTGCCACTGCAGTTTTACAGGGCATGTTAGCAGCTCCCAATGATTTATAATTTTGCCATCCTCCCTTTACCTTTGCTTTGGGATTCTACCCAATGGTTATGACTGCAGCAATGTGAGATGAAGAACATAGTACAGTTTTGTACCTACCATAAATGTAGATGTTCGAAGATCCACATTGCTGCAGTCCAATTTACCCTCCCTCCTTCCCCACTGTAGTTTGGGGTGGTTGTGTGTTTTGGGTTGTAAATATTGTTGGTACATGGGTGGTTGGATATTTCTATGTGTTTTGGCTATGGCGTTTCTTTTTAAGGCCTTCTGACATCTGGGGCAAGAAAGACTTGGGGATATGACGTCGGTCATGCGCTTTAGTACCAAGGCGTACTGACGTCAGATCTAAGCGACTATGACTGACACCAGCCTAATACTTTGGTATTCGGGCCGACCGAGGACAGCGGACTACCCCAATGGTTATGACTGCAGCAATGTGGATCTTCGAACATCTATATTTATGGTAGGTACAAAACTGTACTTTATAGAGGCATAGGTATTCATGGCAAGTCATACCTTGTACTAATTAATATTCATCAGGTAGCATGAAGATATGTTTGTTTAATGGTAAAGTCATAACACTGTCAGTTGTTGAATCATATAGAGGCTTTCATTTGTGTACTACCATGCCCTTCAGCCTTACTGAACCAAAGGTAATGTTTCATAGCAGAGTATTGCTATGCAACAGTGTTGGGTTTTTGTCTTCTGTTTTTTACCTGGGCGTGGGCCTCCAGTTTCATGAGATCTCACCATCTCACTTTTTGAAACTGCTGCCATGATCATATCCCTGTTGTTCACCATCTTTGAGTATTTATGGCCCTGGTGACACTTGATGAGGGATTCTACTGGGTTTTATCTTTAAGTCTGGATCATAAATTCCCATCGTAAACTCTTGGATTGTCACTAGGAAGCCTATCCGAGTGCCTGCATTGTGAGTTTACGGACAACTGTTGCATAGCAACATGTGTATTACCCACCACATGGTACCAGTCATACTGATTCTAACAGGTGAAGGTAGTGAAGTAGAACAGACCCTTCTACTTTTCCCCAGGATGATAGGAAAGGGGTTGTAGTTTTTTTAAAGTGGCTCTTCATTGCCCATATTGCTGACTGACCATTGGTCATTGACAAGTGCATTTAGCATCATAGTCATTGTAGCAGTGGAGTCTGCTCATCTGATCAGTCTTTAATTTTTTTTGAAAGTGAACAGCATTTCTGTGATGACTGGCAGGTAGTAAAGGAGTAATTAAAAGGGCAGTGTGTAAACTTACCCTGAAGAAATCAGTATTACTGCATGAGCCTGTCGGCTAGAAAACCTTTAATTTGTTTGTCAAATGGCAGTATGACTGAGAAGTATCCTTAAAATAGCACTATATGTAAATTTAAGTAGATAAATCTATATATGGCAGGTTTTTTCTTAGTTATTTAAATAGTGATCAGATGTATATGCATTTGTTTAACTTGTATAGTTTCAAGGTTGTACCAAGACAAAGTGCTACCAATTTTATGGCTATGATTTCTACCATACACAAGAACTGTTTCTACCCTGTTGTGGCCAGACATTTTACTAAGTCAGACCATATCCTGCATGAGATTTTGTTTAGCCAGTTTTGGTTAATAGTTATAGTGGGAATAGAAACTAACCCTTCCCCATTTTGGATTTACACAATAATCTACAGCATTTGATATCACAGACTTTGCCCGCAGACAGCTATTAAAGCTTAACTGCAGTTTGTTTACATTTCAAACTAGGCACTGGAAGGCTGCATTGCCAGCATAGTTCTGTTCTGTGTGACAAACCTGACAGCTGTCATCTTAGTACTGTACTGCAATTTGGTATCTGAGGAAGTCTGCACAAATATTTGAAAGGGTTTCCAGATCTGTAACATTTGAAAGAATGCTGCTTTGATCATGTTCTTCAGTCAGGCTGCTTGCAACTAGGTAGTATGATCACAAGGAAATAATCATGCTTTAAATAGTTATGAACCCAGGTAATAAAAAATGTATACAAATGATTCTAAGCAACTGTCAGAAGCCATGTGGTGCAAGCATGGGCCAGTAAGCCTGCATTCTGGTGTGTTTAGTCATGACATGCTGTCAATTGCATAATCCCCCTTTATGGCTAGATTGTACTATATCCTACTCCCAATCATGAAACTGAAATACTACTACTGTGTAGCTTGTGATTCATGCAAAAACAAATCCCGGATTGCTTTTCAGCTAGAAATTAAAAATATCCAGCCACATGTGTTTTTAATTTACATGGTCAGTCTTTATCCAATTCAGTAGGGACAGACTGATAGGGGCTCACATAGGTTCATAGGTTGGTACTAGGCTATCGGCCCTAGGGCCTGTAAAAGCCTAGCCATAACAATTCCCTGGCTATTTCTTCCCACACTAAACATCACTTCATTTCCCTATATTCAGTTTACCAGAGCAGATATACAACACACAGGCAATAAATATAGGGTCTATATTACGGGTCTATATCAGAACATCGAAGTATTAAAACTTTGAACGTTCTGATATCTAACACTATTCAGCGAACGCTAAGAATAGCGAAGATGCAAAACAGCAAATTCTTTCCTCTGGAAAGAATTCGGTTGGCCGTTTCTGTGGCTTCGCTGTTCTTAATACTGTGGTGAAAAGTTACGGGTTGGGTTCAGGTAAGTATGCGATTATTTTGTACGTTAGGGTTAGGGGTGGATTAAGTGAGTTAGGGTTAGAGAGTGGGTTAGGCGTGTGTGCGATAGTGACGGACCTTAGGTTTAGGGTTTGGGTTAAGGTAAGTGGGTAGATAGTAGTGCAGGTTTAGTTTAGTGTAGCGTTAGATGTAGGAATTCAAGTGTATGTGTGTGGCTGCTGTTTGTTTGATGTGCTTGTGTTGTGTTTCGGAGCAGCAAATTTTTCCATGGGAAAAAATTCGCTGTTCTGAATGTTCTATATTTTGATGTTTAGATGTTGTGGGGCCGATGAAATAGCGTTCGCTATTTTCATCTTTCGATAACGTGATATAAACGCTATATTACAAAGTCAAAAGGTAAAAAGAGAGAATGCTCTTTTATCGAACACTAAAACCCAAAAGTACTAAATATTGAACACACAGAACAACGATTTTTTTTTTCCCCAGGGAAAAAATTTGCTGGGTCGTTTTGGGGACTTTGCCATTTCCTCCACTGTGGTGCAATCTCAGAGGGTGTGTGTGAGTGGTGAAGCCCCCCACTTTATTTTGTGTTTGGATTTTTTTTTTTTTTGTTTTTTTTTTGCAGAGCAGCAATTTCTTTTCCCCTGGGAAAGCAGTCGCTGTTCTGTGTGTTCGATATTTAGTGCTTTCGGGTTTTAGTGTTCAACTTTGTAATATGGACCCATAAATATGATATAAATCCATGCAATGTGCACTGGAAGTGTTATACAGGCATATAAACAAAAATGACATAGCAAGACAGATTCTGTGCATCATCCACTTCCATAGATGGGCAATTTTTCAGTACAAACTAGCATGTATTTTTAAAAAGTAGCCACAAATTAACTTTGTTCCAAATGTCTACATTCTGAGTTTTTTTAAATGGGGACTGACCAAATCACAAACAGATCAATAGGAAGCAGTTGTGTAATTTGGTTAATGCGGCTTTACTGCCTGCATTTTTCCTTAACTTTGTCCTTGTCTGGTGGCAGTCTGACACTTGTGACTTAATTGAAACCCATCATTGTTTTTTGATGGGAGAAACATTACAAAGTTATAGTGAAACTTCCTTGTGCAGCAGCATGTGAATATCCGGACGGTAGTCTGGGGACAAGGGACGTGCCCTAGGATTCAAAAAAAGGCTCATCGCTCACACATTGCTGTAGGCTACCGATGATTACTGATGCTTTTGTCTGGGATCTGTTCCTCAAAGCTGTTTCTTCAGTAACTTGGGACACAAAACTGTATGTGAGATGCTCTTGTGACTTGTGTGTTTGTTTGTGTGAGAGTGTGTTTGTGTGAGAGTGTGTTTGTGTGAGAGTGTGTTTGTGTGAGAGTGTGTTTGTGTGAGAGTGTGTTTGTGTGTGTGAGTTTGTTTGTTTGTGTGTGTGAGTTTGTTTGTTTGTGTGTGTGAGTTTGTTTGTTTGTGTGTGTGAGTTTGTTTGTGTGTGTGAGTTTGTTTGTTTGTGTGTGTGTGTGAGTTGTTTGTTTGTGTGTGTGTGTGAGTTGTTTGTTTGTGTGTGTGTGTGAGTTGTTTGTTTGTGTGTGTGTGTGAGTTGTTTGTTTGTGTGTGTGTGTGAGTGTTTGTTTGTGTGTGTGTGAGTGTTTGTTTGTGTGTGTGTGAGTGTTTGTTTGTGTGTGTGAGTGTTTGTTTGTGTGTGTGTGAGTGTTTGTGTGTGTGTGAGTGTTTGTTTGTGTGTGTGAGTGAGAGTGTGTTTGTGTGTGTGAGTGAGAGTGTGTTTGTGTGTGTGAGTGTGTTTGTTTGTGAGTGTTTGTTTGTTTGTGAGTGTTTGTTTGTTTGTGTGTGTTTGTTTGTTTGTGTGTGTTTGTTTGTGTGTGTTTGTTTGTGTGTGTGAGTGTTTGTTTGTTTGTGTGTGTGTGTACATACAGCCATGTGTTTAGTCCAGTGGTGTATCTGGGGGGAGGTATAATGCAAAAAAATCAAACCGTAGCAGCATCATGTCATTCTTAGGCCCTGGTCACATCTGTGCTCTTCCTTCCCACCCACACAAGAGATTGCTGTAAATCCCCTGCTATTTTGCAAGCAAGTTTAGTTCTCATTATTGCTGCTGTAAGGAGAGTCCCGGACACATCTTTGCTCTTCTGTCCACCTGCACAGGCATTGTGTTTATTGCTGTAAGGAGTTTGCCATATTAGTATTGCATATGGAGCTGGTAAGTTCATATTGTGCAAGGAGTTATTGCATGTGGAGCTGGCAGGTTCATATTGTGCAAGGAGTTATTGCATGTGGAGCTGGCAAGTTCATATTGTGCAAGGAGTTATTGCATATGGAGCTGGCAAGTTCATATTGTGTAAGGAGTTGGAAAGGGTTGTGTTTGTGTGTAAAGAGCCCCAGTTTGGGGTAACTGGTGGTTAGGGTTACTCAGGCTCAAACCTTGTACAAGAAGCAAGAGCCTGAATTCTCTACCTATACCACCAATTGTGATTCAAGGATCTGATGATTCCATAGCTCTCAACTGTCCAGATTTTCATAGTGTTTGCTTCATACTTTTGGTCTGTTTCTCTTAAAATTTGTGGTTTTCTGGCAAATCATTTAGAACTGAATTCACTAAATGATAGCCATTTGAGTTTCAGTCTTCCTATCTTTCAGGAAATGCATGGTAGCACAAAATATTTTATCCTACCAACTTTCTAAAATTATACAACCAATGTTTAAAAGGTGTCCCTGGTTTTGGGCCTTTGCCCCCCCCCCCCCAATAAATTCTGGCTTTTTCCAGACTTGTGCTTTATAGTTCTTTAGGGGGAGAGAAGTTTAGTGCTGCTTATGCCAAGTCTGTTTGTGTTAGTAACACAACAGGTAGTATACTTGCTTTTGATGCAGAAGGTTATGGGTTCTACACCCCCACGGTATGTAGATGGATTGCTGATGTTGTACTTTTAAAGGTGGTGGATGCTGCAGTCCTGTGAATGTTCTGTTTGGCAGAGATACCTAGTAACTATGAACCTGTTATCAGTTTGCCATCCATTCCCTATTGCTATATTACTAGCTTATCTTATTTTTTTTTTTTTAATGTAACACAGGCAATTTATTCTTCAAGGGCAGCAGGACCTTCAGCTGTTGCTTTTTTTTTTTTTTTTTTTTTTTTTTTTTTAAATAATCTACAAATAAAGGCAATTTTAGTTCAGGAGCCTACATGTAAGTGTTTCAAAGGTAATGTTTTGTATGGATAGTGGATAGTTCTGCAACAGATTACTTAAATATTTCCATAGAAAATAGTTTCATAATGATGATCTTTGTAGAAATTATATTGAATGTATTCTTAGTTTTGGCTAAATCCATATATTAGTTATTTGAATTCAATTAATTGCTACATTTCTCTGCTTTGAAAGAACTGACTGCATGTGCCAAAGAGCGCTCAGTCTGTAAATCTACCTA
The DNA here is from genome assembly GCF_019279795.1 of Protopterus annectens. Classification (NCBI taxonomy): domain Eukaryota; kingdom Metazoa; phylum Chordata; order Ceratodontiformes; family Protopteridae; genus Protopterus; species Protopterus annectens. The sequence goes on along the minus strand of NC_056732.1, from coordinate 990,713,486 downwards.
TATGCAGATTTCCTCTGTTTGAATCCAGCTCATTTATTTTCCGGCTGTAGAAGGCTGAAGCAGTTAGTTTTGCAATGTGTACAAGTTCAAAGTTTGATACAAGTTCAAATATTAATTTAAATGAAATACTATTGTTTATTTTGTGTGTAATATTTTGTCTGTTCTGCAATTTGCATTTAAAAGTTGGTATCGCACAATTCCACCAGGGTGGGTGGGGTTACATAATTATGTACGTGAATTTTGTTAACCAGCGCACAGATATGTACCTATTTTTCATGTGCCTTTATCCAGATTTTTTTTTATTTCAGGTTGAGAGATGTGATGTAGAGGTGTTAGATGTGATTTGAAGAAGCCTGAGAGCATGCAAGAGGACATTCCAAAGGGTAGCTGTAGAGTTTAAGGAGGCCCCCAATGCATTCTGGGCTTTAGTAACAGAGAGAAGGAGGGGTTTCTCTTTAGAGCAAAGGACTTCGGTAGGGTGGTAGTGCTGAAGCATTCCTTTTAGTGCCGTACACTTATCACTGTAGTATTAGAGTATGAGCTAGTAGTAATTGGCTGTAGTGGAGATAATGTGGGAGTTCATTCCAATTTAGTTTAGGAGCAGAATGGCGAGGATTTCTAAAGGGATGATTTGCAGGAGAGTGAGCTATTTTATTGTAGCATTGTTCCAGCATTGTTTGTGTGGACATTTGTAGGTTAGTATGGACATTTGTAGGTTAGTAAAGAGTAGAGGGTGGTTAGAAGGTAGGCTTCAGCTATGGTTTCTCTGGTTCTGCTTGTTAGGTAGGGCTCTGCTGTCTGTAAGATGCCATGCTTTTGGTGTTTTTTTTAATAACCCTTTGGAAGTGTAGGTCTGAGTTCAAGTTGTCATCAATTGTGATTCCTAAAAGTTTGGTTTTTGGGGGCCTGTTTAGTCAGGGTATTTAATGATGTGATGTTGGCAAGAGTTTTTCATTGGAAGAATGTTTAGGGATGAAAAATACTAGTTTTGTTTTGTTTTAAGATTAAGAAGTTGAGTTGTGTAGCCAGGATTCTATGGGTTAAATTATTTTTGAGCAATTTCTTGAAGTTTCTGTGGGTTACAGGCTGTGTAGATTTGTGCAGAGTCATCTGCATATACTACGAGTGGCATGCTTGGTAGCAGTCTTTACATCATTTATAACTGTTAAGATAGGACCGGTCCAAGTATGGAACCATGGGACACTCGCACAGTAATGTGTAGAAGTGAGGAGTATTCTTGCTGCTATTTATCTGCTTGGAATCTATCCGTTAAGTAGCTGTTATACAAGGAGAGGTAGGAGGAGAGAGTCTTATGATGAGAGGCTGTGTCGAATGCTTTGGACAGGTCTAGGAATAAGGAAGGTACTAAGTTTCTGTTACGTCTGTCTTTAATTGTGTCAGCAAAGTGAAGTAGGGCAATAACGTTACTGTGATCGGGATGAAAGCCATGGTGTGTTGGGGAGACCAGAGTTGTTATGGTTTAGGTATTGCAGTAATTGTGAATGGATACGCTTGTCTAATATTTTAGGCAATAGCGACAGGATGGCAATTGGTCTGAAGTTGGAGTAGTTGGCAGAGGATCCTTCTTTATGAAGAGGAAGCATGTCTGCCTTCTTCCAAATGGCTGGGACATGAGTTTCTACAATGCATCTGTTTATTAGTATAGATATTGGATATGACGTAGCCTCAGCTGCAGTTTTTATTTTTAGGAGATATTTTCTTGTGGTGGAGGCAGGGGCAGGTTCAAGGCAGAAGTGAGCTTTCCCAGAGTCCTAGCAGGTGTAGAGAAGTATATGCAGCTGCTGTCTCCCCTGGATGGCTTTGTGTGAAGCAAGTCTGTTTTATAAACAGTGCTGTAATATTAAGATTTTTTCAGATGCGGTACTTTTGAAGTATTTGATGGCCAGTAAAATGGTAAAGCATTTGATGCTGTATGCAATTTTTATCCCTTCTCTGAGCTGTTGACAGTAGCTGTGTATTAGGCTTGTTTCAGTGGGCTGCTCCCAAAGACTAAAGATGATCAGTTCTCTACAGCCTTACCACTCCTGACTTGTCTTTTAAATGTGGCTATCTGTAAAGAAAGAAGCACAACTTGCTTAGTATCGTTAAATGGCGACTGCGTTTAAACACCTTCGGTAATCTGTGTTTGCTAACTAAGGAGACTGTTTCAGTTTTATTCTATGATTACCTGATCGCTTAGGTTTAAGACTTGAAGGATGTCTTGTGTTAAATATTTATCGTTGCTCTGGTTAGATATACTGTTATATGCCATAAAAGCGTTCATTGCTAATTGCAGTTAGTGTAGTATTCAAAACTGTTAATTCTTTCTGTTACTATAAACTATAATTCTGGAGCTTTTCCCCAGACCTCCTGATCTCCACTTACTGAAAGAAAAAGTCCAAATGGGCGGAGCTCGTTTTCAGTGAAGTAGTTAATAAGACCAATCATATTGTATTCAGAATATAAAATGCCTCTGAGACTGATCTGTCATGTGAAGTTAATTGTACTGTCATTTACAATTTTTGGTATTGGTAATGAATGTCTTTTAACTAGATTAGTTTGGGGGTTTAGAGTTTACATTTTAGAGCTCTGCTTAAGGCTTGTAAAATAAGACTATTAAAAATGAGTTTGGGGATAAACTTGTAGTCCAATAAATCTGTGTTAAGAGTAATCAGACTGATGGAGCAACAGAGTCTTTGCATCTGATTTCTCCACCATATTTAAATGGATATTTTTACTTGTTTGGGTTTAACTCTTGTATGCCAGTCTGCATTTGTTTATTTTTCACCAGATGCAAAGCAGAGGACGGTCCTTTATTGTAAGAACATGTCAAAATATATTCTGCAGAAAAACTAAAGTGTTTCATTTTCCAACAGCTCTGTTGAGCTGTAACTGGGCAGTGACTTGTACGCATGTTGCTTATGAAGTGCACATCCTTCAATCCATATAGCAGGAAAGTTATAAATGGTAAGGGTAATTAAGGACCTGACCCCCTCACCTAAGTTTACATGTGTGCAGCTTAGTAGCGCTATTAAACAGTCTCATAACAGTTAGTGCAACAGTGAAGTATCAACAGCTGTACAAATACAGTAGCATTCTGTGGTTCTGTGCTGTTGATTGCATGCTTGTGGAGTTTGTCACGCTAACGGACATCTCAGCTGCTTGTTATCACTGTCTGTCTCTCATGTATAAATGTAGTGTTGCTGTCAGACACTTAATCTGCCTGCCAAGAAGTGAATACTTGCAGAAGAAATATAATCAATGTGTACCGCTGAGAATCTTTGAGCATACTTTCCCACAACCTTTCAGCACTGTTCTTAAGCTGTGACCACAAGCATATTCTCCATCAGCTCCTACAAAATAAACGGTCATAGTTGAGGAAAGAGTTCTAACAATGGTATGTAATAGATATTAATAATAAACCCTTAAGACCTAGTGCCTTGTTAAATAAGTTATTTTGTTGCTTGAAGTTTGCAGGTTATTATTCAGTGTTCTGTAACTTAAGCAGATAGAGACAATGGCATGCTAAATCTGAAAACGAAGGCATTTAGAAGGGGCATAGACGTTTAGTCGATGCATTTCTGCAAGTAAACATTTTAATAATTTGAGGGGAAGGGATTTAAGTACTACTAGTTTGACAGCTTGGGGGACGGTATCAGTTATCTCCAGAGATGGGACTATTGCGTTTCTTTAGGGAACTAACTTCATTTCTGAAAGTAACTGTAGTCTGAGAGCCTGTTAATTGAGCATTTTCCATGGCTATGTGACTGTCCGTGGTTGGCCTTGTTTTTCCCATTCATCCCCAGAAGTTGTAAGATTGAATGCATGTCTTAAAATGGTGAACTGTAGGTAGATGCATTACATTGTATTGCATACTAACTAATCAGAAGCCCACAACTTTCATATTCTTATCACATGACTTTGAAGGAAGTTATTCATCGGACCAAAGCTTTCTTGGTCGCAACAGAAATATACATAATGGGGGCTGGAAAGAAAGTTGCATTCTTTTGCTATTTTATTGTCCCTTTGTGTTTGTCTTATGTTCTGAATTTTCTTCAAGCCATCCTTGATCTTTTAATCACTCTGTTCTCTGTGTTATTGGTCTATATCTTTAATTCCTTTCCTTTCTCCTCCTCATCATAGATTTGTCAGCATAGTCCAACAATGGCAGTGATTTGCATCTTCATTCACATCTGCTGGCTTGTTGTGATGCTGGGGATACACTGGTGCTGAAGAGCTAAATAGCTGTTATTCATTTACTAAGAGGGCTTCTTTATGGCCTCTCTCTAGATGTGTAGCTACGGGGGAGGGGCTGTAGCATACATCTGTTAGCATTCCAAGATTGTTTTACTGTTTCTTGACTTGAAGAGTCTAATCAGACAGGTCATTCTAGCACCATAACCTTTCCTGGCCTTTGTCCTGATAAGGATCTGCAGCCCTTATAACTGCCCTAATCATTGCATTGGTGAACTATCCATAGTGCTATATTTCGGGTATCGTCTAACTGCAGTGCAATGAGCAGTCAGAATAATATCGCAATCTGTGTGGTGGGGGATTATGCTGTGTTTTTCTACAGTTGCTGAACATGCACTGAGGATGAAACCCAATTTTCTAATGGAAGTATATTCCACAGCTGATTCCCACCATCATTCACTAATGATATGCATTGCCAGCTTTTTTCCTGAGTAAGCTGGACCTACTGTTAGGTGTATATTATCTGTGGTAATTCTCAGAGGTGGCCAACTTTCCAAAGCATGCAATTACACATTTTTCTGGCATTCAGTTTTCGACAGTCACTCTGGCACCATTTATTAATTTGTAACAAGCCCTTGTAGAGAACATTAGTTGGGGACCAGTAAAGATGACAGTAAGTAGGGAGGCCCTAGCATTGCTTGGGAATATGCCCAAATGCTATGATTTACCGTTACAGTAACCCTCCCTAAAAAAATAATAGTTGTGTGCTAAGCTGTGATAGCAAATAAATTGCACACCACTTTATAGGAGTCCCTGGATTGCCATCTACTACTCTAGCAAACAGGATGCTAGTGATGCATCAAAAGCTCACTAACTTGAAAGCTATTCTTAACCCAAATCTTATACCCATCAGCCTGCCTTACCTGTAAAGAGGGGTAGAACCCTGACTGCAGGACAGGAGACCAGAGTTTGATTAGTGGCCTCGGCACTTGAGGAGCCAGGCAGGGAGAGGGCTGGGGAGAGAAACTCACTCACATGGGAACAGTGGGTGGTGTGGTCTCCCTTCTGGAGACCAGGAGAACAATTTAGTGTGCTTTGGGAGGAGCAGGAGGTTTGCTTGAGATAAAACTCTCCATGTGAAAGTGAGGGGACACCTTTTGCTGTCAGTCACATAATTTAGTACATCAACTCTTTTCAACATATTTCTTTGTGTTGCACAGAATGAACTGAAATTTTAATGGTTACAAGTTTCTGCAGCACTTTGTTCAGCTCAGGGCCAAGTATACTTAAATAATATACTACCTATTTTCATTGGCTGCACTATATAGGAACCAAGGGGCAGTACAAGACCAGCAGTCACTGGTGGACCATGAGAGTCCCAACCATATGTATATCAAGAAGAAATATTTAACAATTCTTGCCATACTTCAAATACTTTATAGCACCCACTTCCCAAATCAAGCTTGCGTACGTGACTTTATTATAAATGTGTGCCTACCCATCCAATCAGGATTAGCCTTAAAGCCAGACAAAGTCGTACTTTGCTTGGCCTGTAGTGGTAACTTCTTCCATAGCCTGGGAGTATGTTAAGAACCTATCCCACTAGTAAGTCTTGTTTGTTTGTTGGTGCAAATTTCGATCCCTAGTATGGGTGTCTGTAGAACCACTGTGTTTTTTTGAAGAAATAGGATGTTAAGTAGGATTGGGTTATTCATGATTTGAAAAGTGAGACGCACAATATCTTGGTAGATGGTATACTACGGAGTTTAAGGAAAGTTGTTCTAGGCTATCAGCGTAGTACAAGGATTTAAGGCCCTTAATTTTTTTGGTAAAAAAAAATGTTGGGGTCTTTCCAGTTGAGCAGTTGGGGGGGGGGGGGCATTGTATCTGATGGTGGGTCTGATGACAGAAGAATCCAGTAGTAAGATAACGTTGATAAGATACCTTTTGAAGATATTCCCTTGGAAATAAGCTGTGCCAGATGGGATTTCCTGACTGTGGTGGAAACATGATAATCAAATTAAAGATAGCTGTCCACAAGAGGAGTATCATTTATAATGTATGAGGTGAGAACAGTTTTTTTTTTTCTTCCTTGCAGCATGCTTTTATTCTGCATATTTTTCATTAAGTTTGAGGCCATTTTAGTACCCTAGGTATGTGCAATATTCCCTCCCTTGATAGAACAGTTTAGTATCAGTTGATATGTGGATAACCATGCTCAAATTAGTCAATAAACTATACATTAAGAATATTGGCTTGGATGTTTGCAAAATAACTGCCAAACAGGAGAGGCCCCAGAAATGATCACTGCCATACCCCCACTAGTTACAATTTTACATTTAGAGAGGGTTCTCTTCCACAGATTCTGGCAACTATGGACGGACAATTTCCTGTGGTTTCTCCTGCAAGTCTGGTTGATGTGGGTATCCTCAGACAGTGTAGCAACTGCCTCGTGTACACAGACAACCCTGTTCTACCATGTAGGAACACATTATGTGAGAGATGCAGTTACATTAAGAACCTAGAATCCTTGCTGTCACAATCACAAACCAGTACATGTGGCAATGAGAAGGTTGTCTGCACAAACAAACACCACACCTCAAATGCCACCCACAGCTGTACAGTACATTCCTATGTATGTGGAGGTTCTCATCAAAAATGTACCTAAACGAAAGAGATCGAAGAGGCAAAAGCACACACATACATCATAACCCACTGCGCCAAGCACCACACATAGGTTCATATAGTACACATGCCTGTGTCACACAGCCTGTAAGGCCTAACCACAAACCCAACATACTAGTTATAGGAGACTCTATCATGAGACATGCAGATGTGCCCCTCACCAGGCTAGACAAGGAGAAAGTCACTAAGTTGTTTGTCAGGTGCTAGAATCTACCATATCACTCACGCACTCAAGTCTCTCAACAGCATGTACTGTTATGTCTCTGTCATAGTCCATGTTGGTGTGAATGATTTGAGACCTACCTCTCTGGACTGTATGAAGAGAGACATGATTGAGCTCACTGAATGTGTTCCAGGCAGGCATGTCCCTAGCCTTAAACAACATCCCATCATCACCAATAATGATGCATTAGTACAAGCAGAAAATGATTGACTTTAATATTTGGCTTAGTTTCTGGTGTCATTCCAAAGGAATCCAGTATCTGGCAGCCTGGGAGGACATGATTGACATACCATGATGCTTTGCCAGAGATTGCCTTCATCTGTCTCCCCTGGGCTTCTGGCAAAGGCTTTTGCCTCCCCCATAGTGCCTTTTTTAGGTAAAGTCATGAGGACAAAATTACCAATGTGAAAAATTCTTCTTAATGAAATTTAAAGGTCATGCTACTTAATGCTAGGAGTCTTAACATGAAACTGGACTCATTGCAAGCATTCCTCACCCTGGAAGATGCTGACATTTGTGCAGTCAGTGAAACCTGGTTCAAAGCTCCAGAGAGCACCCCACCCTTACCAGGTTAGTTGTCCTACCATACTTTCAGACTCCAAACGGAGGGCTGCAAAGCCAAAGAAGGTGGAGTTTCAATATTTATCAAAGACATGCACATCTCCAGGCTGGACAAACAGTATAACACACAGGAGACACTCCAGGTGCAGTTAACTGTTGACAAAACACCTTTTCAAATCATAGCTAGCTACAGACCCCCAACCATGACTCAGGAGGCCCACTCCACCTATTTGAACTCACTTGAATCCATCAAGATTCAACCCTCTACCCAGATTCTTGGTGACTTTAACTACCCAACCATAGAGTGGAAAACCTATTCTAGCCCAAATACAAATGCCCAGGGATTCCTCTACTTCGTCATTGCCAATGTATTGGATCAGCTGGTCGACACCCTCACAAGAGGTGATATTATCATGGGCCTGGTACTAACCAAAATGAATAGCCACTGTAGCACCCCTACAGTGTCATCCTCTTTGGTAAGATCCAACCATAAAGCAATCACTTTCAAAGTCACCATCTGCCCTGACCCCCCCCACACACACACACACACTTGCTAGGGTTGAAAAAAAAAACTTTTCCAAAGCTGACACCTCCTGAGATCAAATAAGCAACTTCACAGCCACCATCCCTTCAGTTATAAAAATCACCAATGTCCAAGCCTACACCATAAAACTATATAGCTGCATGGACTCAGTAATACCTGATGGGACCAAATCCTCTTTCCCAAGGAAGAGTAAACCTGTCTGGGGGACAGCAGCAATAAACAGACTCTATAATAAAAGGAAAAAGTCACTCTCCAGGACCAAGAAGGAGCAGGTGCCAAGTTGGAAGCAATCTCTCCTTTGTCTGAACAAGCAAATAAGGTCACTGGTGAAACAGGCTAACTTCGAGTCCAGATTGGCTACATCCACTAAGGACAATCACAAGGCCTTTTTCACATATGGCTGCAATCTCAAAGGTAACTCCTAAATCTGCTCTCAGTTGGTGGTCAGGAATACCCCATACACAAATGCCATAGATATAGCCAAACTACTGACACAGTTCAGTGAAAACTTGACCACTCTGTCCTCCCCATCAGTAAACCACGACATCCCCAGCACCTGCCCCCCCCCCCTCTTATCACCAGAGAGCAGGTCATTAATGCCCTCTCAAAGGCAAAAAATACAGCTTTCCATGGGACCCAACAACATTCCTGGCTGTGTCCTACATGAGCTCTGGCAAGAGCTCTTGGCACTTCTAGGCACCCTATTCAGGCACCCTATTCAGCCAAAGCCTGAGCACTGGCTTCATCCCAGCAGACTGGAGGACAGCCAGTGTTATCCTTCTACACAAAGGTGGAACATCTATTGACCCAGGCAATTGTAGGCCCATCAGCCTAACTAACCTGATCTGCAAGGCCATGGAACGCATTATCATGGACCATATAAACAAGGACATTGGCAACCTCCAAATGCTTGATCCCACACAGTTTGGTTTTGTCAAAGAGAGATCATGCCTGTTAAACTTGTTCGCCTTCTTCGAAACCGTCACCAAAACCATGAATGAGGAGAAGACAGTGCACACCACCTGCCTTGACCTAGCCAAAGCCTTAAAAACTATTCCCCACTTGGGCATAATAAACTCACCCAGCTAGACATCAATCCATATGTTACCAGATGGGTAGCTAACTGGTTCACAGATAGAACCTACTCAGTCAAAATAGGGGAAGCCACCTCTAGTAGAAGAAGCATAAGAAACAGCATACCCCAAGGATCGGTCTTGAGGCCTCTACTGTTTGTGATATACTTTTCTGAAGTGCAAGCCAAAAAACAGTGGTCTGTGGCTAACCAAGTTTGCAGACGACTGCAAGCTCGGCACTGTTATAAATTCCTCTAGTGATGTGAACATCCTCCAAGAGGACCAGCATAAGGGAGAGGATCAAAACCATTCCAAAGCACCACAAGACATAGATACAGAATAGTAATACAAACTTTTATTGCAACTGCACCTTCAGAAAGCAATTAAACTGTTTCAGTGCAATGCACTCGGTCGTGAGGGACTTGGGTGCCCAGGTTGATAGCAACCTGACTTTTGACCACCATGTTGCCACTGTTATATGGAAGGCTTTCTACATGGCCCATTCATCCTAGAACAAGGAGGTCATAACATCCCTGTACTCCTGGCCTTATCAGACCCATTATCAAGTGCAATGCCCCCTTCAGCATGCATCTTGCCAAGCACATGTAGCAGCTGGAAAATCCACAGAGGTTTCTGACCAGGAAAATCCAGGGTCTCAAACCCCCATCCTATACAGATATACTAAAAGCCCTGTCCCTCTACTTAGTCTCATACAGACTGCTCAGAGGTGACCTGTGTCTGGTATGCAAGGCCGTCTCAGACTCCGCCTTGAGGGAGTTGCTGCATATCCGTAAGTCAAACTCCACTCGCGCAAGATCTCAACCTGGTCTGTGACATTAATAGACCTTGTTGGTAGGATAGATTTGTGTCCCAATGACTTCCCCATCTGTGGAATAAACTCCTGTCCATGTCAAGCAGAGTACCTTGCTAGCCATCCTGAAGAGGAAGCTGGACGACTAGATGGGAAACAGAAAATATACCTCTGGGATCCCACCCGTGTCCCTGCTGGATAGGGAAACCAGGTGTGAACATAAGTGAAATTCTTGGCTAGGCTTATAAGGGCCTTTGGGTCAATAGTCTAGTATCGTCCTATGGACAAATGAACCTAGCAGGTTTCAGTACTTGGGAATCTGTTGGATAGCCAATTTGTAATCCAGTGGACAAATTAAGGATTTACATTTATGTTTGTCTAAATTTCCAGCAGTACCAGCATAAGGGAGAGGATCAAAACCATTCCAAAGCACCACAAGACATAGATACAGAATAGTAATACAAACTTTAATTGCAACTGCACCTTTAGAAAGCAATTAAACTATTTTAGTGCTAAAGCATCTTCTGTAATGTACAGTAACATAACACTTCCCCTTTAAATACTTCAAATTCATTGTCAAAAATGACATAATTTCATTATTCAAGTATTTATTAGATGGAATAAATGCTAAAACATTTATATACAAAATTAGTCACCAAGATTCATATAAAAACTTTTAACATCCAATAAAAGTTTTAAAACATTAACTTACTAGGATTTAATATATAAATAATGGCATCTAGTGGACAAAACAAAAATCTAAAACACTTCTCCCTTACGGTCATTTAATCCTAGTCTTCATAAAGCACTTAGAATCACAGCTATCAACCTCTTACTTCATGATCAGGGACAGATCCAGAAATAATCAGGGACAGCCATGAACACTTCAGTGCTAGTAACTTGAAGATAAGATGCCAGAATAAGAGAATGTGAATTAACATGCATATCTGAAGTAAGCCAACTGTACAGCTCTTAATTTTTTTCATTTGGTAAATGTAGCCAACTGCCTTCTCTCTGAAAACCACAAGTTTTCAGAGGGTTTAAGGGACACAGCAAAATTCTGAGAAAATCAGGGACACTTGAGAGATATGCCTGGAATAACTATCCATTTTTGTTCCAAACTCAGCAAGCATGATTTTCAGCCTGTGTGTGTAATACCAACAGTTCCTAAAACATACATTTATGAATTTGTTATATAGCATGTTTGTACAGTGCACTGTTCTCCTTTTTACATTGAATTTTACTTAAATGTTCTGAAGTCCTGTGTTTAAACTAATTATAGCCTTTCCTACATAGAAAGCAGAACAAGAGCAATTTGCTGGAAAAATTATTCACTCATGTTATCAATGTATTAATTTTGCAACAATTAGATTTTTACTGAAGTAAATTCAGTGATCTTAGTAATAAATTTACAGAATGTGTTCTTAGTAATAAATTTACAGATCAAGCAACATCCACAAGACCTACATCCATATGTTTTTGCAGTCTATAGTCCCTTGTTTATAATGATGCAAGAATGGCTTTTTAAATTCCCCCCAGTGTTCTTGCCTTCCAAAATACAAGTTTACATTCCTCAGGAAGTCTATATGAAAAACACTTTTTTTTTTATTTTAAAATATACCCGGTGTTGAAAAAACACAACCTTACTGGCATATACATAGTAATCCTCTGCTACAGTCTCTCTGGCAGACTACTAAAGCTCAGAGTCCCTCCCACTGCATGCCTATGGGTGTGATGGACTAATTACCAGGACTGTCTTACAAACCCCATACAGGTCCCTTTCAGTTTTCTAGTACCATAGTAAGTGAAGGTTCTCTTGGATGACTGCTGCTTATTCTTGATCTCTTCAGCTGCTGAGCTCAAATAAGAAATCCTTTTAATTTGAAGTAGTTAACTTCGTTTGTCCATCAACCTATGGGTTATCAGCTCCATATCGGATCCGAGCCGGCAGCTTCCAACAGCTAAGATCCGAGCTCCGAGCTCCTCCCCCTTACCCATAATCCCCTGCTATCCCTTCCTGACCTCAGATCTAGTTTGCCGCAGTTCTCTCAGCAGCTTGATCGAGCTTCCAGGCATGGTGGTTGTCGAATTTGTGAGGAAAAAAATCTCCTTTTTCTTAGTTTTAAACAGATTTTTGTGTGTGTGTGATTTAGCATAGTTCCCCAGTAGCATTAACGTTTTCTCTACTTGGTGTTTAGTTATCTTTTTAGTGTTATTCCCTCCCCCTCATGTGCGCATTAGGGTGTGTGGTTTTGGGGCCTAGCGGGTGTGTTTTTTTTTTTTTTTTTTTTTTTATGTAGGTATGGCAGAGGCACCCAAAACATTCTTTTCAAAGAGTACTGAGTGTGGCCATAAGCTGTCCCCAGCGGATGGCCACACTCAGTGCATTTTATGCCTTGGGGTTGAACATCTTCCACCGGCTGCACTATTTGCGCAGCGTTCAACCCCAGGGCCCTCAAGGACCGGAGGTCGAAGCTGATTCTGGCAGGACTTCTGCCCCTGGACCCGGCTTCGTCCTCCGGTCCCTCCATGGCACCTGCCGCGGCTGTGGCAGTGCCACCTGTTATTTCTCTTCCCCTGGCCGGGACTCAACCTCCCACCTTGGGCCAAGAGGAGAGGGAAGCTAGAAAGGAGAAATGCCGGGAAAAGCACCAGAAGTGGTGGGCTGAAGCATCGGCCCCGCCAGCCAAACAGGTTTCTCCTCCCAGGGCCTCCGGGTCTTCTCCTTCCCGGCTCCATTCACCCCACTTCTCGCCAGAGGAGGAGGAGACCTGGTCACCTTCGAGGTCATCGAGGCGGCACTCCCGGCCCGCCTCGGTGGCCTCATCAAGGTCTACCCGGAGTTTGTCCTATGCAGACTTGGACCGGATGATGCGTAGGTTCCTCCAGGCCCAGCTGCAGATGGGAGTGCTCCTGCTATGGGGGGGGCTCGACCCCCTTTTTCACCCTGATTGCTTCTTCTCTGACCCACTACCGGGGTTCGGAGTCGGGTACTTCAGCGCCGATGGCACCTTCGAGTCTGTCGGGTCCCTTTTCTTCGGATCCAAGCTCTCGGAGCCGAGAGCTGAGCTTCGGATCCGGAGGTCTCAGTATGGCTTCAGCTCCGTCTCGGTCAGAGCATACTGGCTCTTTGGATCCGACTGCATCGGCGCCGGCTCCGATCCGCATGTCTGATCTGAAGGAGGGTCTGCTCTCGGATCCTAGGGAGAGCAGCTCTCCTTCAGCATTCGATGTCATGGAGAGGGTTTTGTCGAGGGATTCCAGGCCCCCAGCTTCAGCTACGGCTCCACCCTGCACTTCCTCTAAGATGGGTCCGCCTTCCATCACCCGGCCCCAGGGACAGCCTGCACAGACATCCCAGATAGTTCCCTAGCTGGAACAGGATGTGGTTGGTGAGGCCTCTTCGGACAGCCCCCCCGAGGAGGTCCCTCACAAACGCAAGTGCAAGAGGAGGCACTTGGACTCCCCTGAGTCCTTGATAGAGGACACAGACTTGGAGGAAGGGGAAGGTTCCCCAAGGTCACCCCACGAAGACGTCTCCTTCGGAAACATCATGGAGATGCTTCGGATCAGAGGGGGTGGTCTGCCCCAAAACCTTCCTCTGACGAGTCTTATGTTTCTGGAGGCATTTGAAGCAGGCCCGTCTACCTCTTGGGTGTCCCCTCCCACCAGTCCCCTGGTAGACCCGATTACTACCAGGGCATGGAAGGAACCGGACACTGTGGAGCCAATTCCAAAGAGGCCGGACAAAATTCTCAGCCCTCCTTTGGACAAGTCATGTTGCAGCAAGGAAGCCCTGGTAGATGATATGTTGTTGGCAGCCGCCACCAAAAGGGAACTGGCCCAGGAGAGTTCCTCGGTCCATCCTCCAGACAAGGAGTCTCCGGACGATGGACCATCTGGGGAAGCGGGTGTTCGCTTCAGCCACCTTTTCTGTGAGGTCGCTGAATTATATGGCACACATGATACGGCTCCAGTGGGATCTTATCAAAGAATACGCTGGGTCACCCCCAGAGTCCATGTTGGCGGAGGACAAGAAAGTGTACTCTACCCAAATGGCCACTCTCGACTCCATCTCCAGTACATCTATGTGGTTACTATCCCATGCCACGGAAGGAACCGCTAGAGCTAGCGGAGCGGGCATCATCCTATGGCGACAGGCGTGGCTCCGTCATTGTGATTTCACGGGACCCTTTAAGGCATCATTTGCAAATGCCCCGTTTGATGGTTCTGCTCTTTTTCGCAAGACCATACGCGACACACTGGTCAAGAGCGAGAAAGACGGGAAGACATTGTCTGCCATCGGAGTCTGCTTCTCTGCTCCCCAGATGTCCTTCTCCAGGAACCAAAAGGGACAGAAGAAGATGTGGTTCCGGAAGTCTCAACAGTCCCATTTCACTCCAGACCCCTCGTCCTTCAGAGGCAGAGGAGGACAGGGTGGACGCCGCCCTAGAGGCAGAGGGGGCCCAAAGAGCTTTGGGTCCAGAGAACCTTTCTCTGATCAGCCCACCCAGCAACCCTGAAGGTTACCCGACTGCTCCACTCTGGAGGCAGTTGAGGGGCATTTCTCGAGGCACCTGGCAGCTTGGGATTCCATTACTACAGATCGCTGGGTGTTTCAGATCATATCCAGAGGCTACAAGATCCCCTTTCTCAATCCCCCTCTCAGTTCCCGAAGCCTCCCCGATGTCCCACCCAATCAAAGGGAGGCGGCAGCCGAGGAAATACTCCGTCTGCTAGAAAAAAGAGCAATCCAGCACGTCCCCCCAGACCAGTCCGGATCAGGCTTTTACTCCAGGTTCTTCTTGGTGCCAAAAAAGACAGGGGACCTAAGACCAATCCTCGACCTGTCCTTCCTAAACCTGTCAGTAGCCAAAGAAAAGTTCCGAATGGTCACCCTTCAATCCATTCTTCCCATTCTGCAGGAGAACGACTGGATGTGCTCCATAGACCTCAAGGATGCGTACTTCCACATTTTGATGGACAGACTATCCAGGAGGTTTCTCCACTTCCGGCTGGGAGCCAGCCATTACCAATTCAGCGTCCTTCCCTTTGGTCTCACCACAGCCCCCAGGGTGTTCACCAAAGTGTTAACTGTTGTAGCAGCTCACCTGAGACTCCAGGGAATTCCGGTCTTTCTGTACCTGGACGACTGGCTCCTGACCGCCCCCACCAGGCATCTACTATGCACTGCCAGGGATTACTTTCTCCATCTAGCTCCCCGGCTGGGATCATGATCAACATCGGGAAATCTTCCCTTCTTCCAACTCAAATCCTAGATTTCATCAGAGCCAGATTGAACACAAACCAGCTTCTAGCCTTCTTGACTCCAGACCGGCTACGAACTCTGAAACTCCATGTACTGGCCCTTCTACAATCCCAAGCTCCCCCTGCGGAATTGTTCCTGAGGGCTCTAAGCTCGATGGCAGCAACCATCAACCTGCTACCCATGGTGTGCTTAAACATGAGAGTTCTTCAGTGGACTTTGCAAGTCCAGTGGTCCTTCCTGCGGCATCCCCTGAGCTTCCCCGTTCCTCTCAGCTGGGTGTGCAGGAAAGCCCTCTTATGGTGGCTCCAGTCCCCGGACCCCCAGAAGGGGCGCCCCTTCTCTGTGTCCCCTCCTCTAGCCACGGTGATCACGGACGCCTCTCGCCTCGGTTGGGGGGGGGGGCACTGCTTGGGCAGGACCGTCCAAGGCATGTGGAACCATTTGGAGACCTCATTGCATATCAACGTCCTAGAGATGAGAGTGGTGCTTTTGGCGTTGCAAGCACTTCAGAGCCTTCTTCCCTTGGGGAAAATTATGATCCAGACAGACAACATGTCGGTCGTCTGGTATATCAACAAACAAGGGGAAACCAGGTCTTATCCACTTTGTCGGGAGGCCATAAGAGTGTGGCAATGGGCAATGTCCACCAACCGCTTTCTCATAGCGACGCACATTCCGGGATGGTTCAACATCTTTGCAGACAGACTGAGTTGAACCATCCTCTCACCATACGAGTGGTCTCTGAAGTCCAGAGTAGCGAAGCAAATCTTCTCTAAATGGGGTCAACCTCATTGCGATCTTTTCACCTCTCCTTCGAATGCAAAGTGCAGCGACTACTTTGCTCTAATTCCCCCACCCAGGGAATCCCCCAGAGATGCTCTGGTGCATGTTTGGCCACCCAGTCTACTTTGCTTACCCTCCTCTGCTCCTGATGCTGAAGTTTTTACAGAAAGCCAGATGGTTGGGGAGCAGAATAATCCTCATTCTGGCCTCGTCAAGCTTGGTTCCCATATCTATGGTCTCATCTAGTGAATCCCCCATGGATTTTAGATCCCATCCCGGATCTGATCTCTCACCCATCAGGCCTGTCAACCCTGAATCTGAACAACCTCAAGCTCACAACTTGGTTGATCCAGTTCCAGTGATAGCTAGGACTCCCAGTTTCTCGTCCCCTGTCAAGGCTATTCTAGTAGCCGCTCACAAGCCATCTACTAGAAGAATTTATAATAGCAAATGGAAGTGTTTTTCTATTTGGGCAGAACATCAGAACTTAGATCCCTTTACAGCTCCGTTGCCAGCAGTACTAGATTTTCTGTCAGGATTATTCGACCAAGGTGCTAGCTCTTCTACAGTCAAAGTCCAGTTGGCTGCAATCTCTCATCATGTTGGCAATGATCTCGGCCCTTTGACTTCATCCAAATTATGTAAGACCTTCCTAAAAGGCACTTTCCTACTAAGACCTCCGGTTAAAGATGCAGTCCCTCCTTGGGATTTAACTCTTGTACTTCAGTCTCTAACAGCTCCTCCCTTTGAGCCTGCAACTTCGGTGGATCTGAAATACTTATCTTGCAAGACAGTTTTTCTTGTTGCCATAACTTCGGCCAGAAGGGTCTCGGAGCTTCAAGCCCTTTGCGCCAAGCCACCGTATTTGATTTTTCACAAAGATAGAGTCTCACTCAGGACCAACCCCTCTTTTCTGCCCAGAATTGCTTCGGAGTCTAATATCAACCAATCTATTAATTTACCAGTCTTCTTTCCAAATTATCAGAACAAAGGTGAATACAAGTTGCACTCTCTAGACGTACATAGGCAACTAAGATTCTATTTGCACAGAACAGCTGATCACAGGAAATCAGACCAGCTTTTTGTATACTTTGCTAAATCCTCTTTGGGGAAAACCTGTATCAAGAGTCACATTGTCCAGATGGATTTCCCAATGTATTCTTTTGGCATATGAGAGTTCTGGCCAGCCTGCACCTCAAGGAGTCCATGCCTATTCTACTCGATCGATTTCTACCTCTGCTGCTTTTTGATCTAGGGTGTCGTTGGATGACATTTGTTCAGCAGCCACTTGGGCTTCATCTTATACATTTATAAACCATTACAAGATGGATATTGTTTCCAGAGGGAGAGCATCCTTTGGCTCTGCAGTGCTCCGGAAGATCCTTCCATGAGGACCTCCCAAGAATCAGGTAGCTGGGGACTCTGTCCCATAGGTTGATGGACAAATGAAGTTAACTACTTCAGATTAAGAAGTTATGTACTCACCATAACGTTCCATCTGAGTAGGTAAACTTCATTTGTCAGCAACCATCCCTCCCTCCGTCCCGCTAACCTATATGGATGTTCAAAGGACTCCTGCTTTCATGGCAGATTGTCTCTAGGTTAGAGTATGGAGGTGGTTCTTGGTATCGTATGGTTTATGGATAAGCAAACCCGATCTGAGGTCAGGAAGGGATAGCAGGGGATTATGGGTAAGGGGAAGGAGCTTGGAGCTCGGATCTTAGCTGTTGGAAGCTGCCGGCTCGGATCTGATATGGTTGCTGACAAATGAAGTTTACCTACTCAGATGGAACATTATGGTGAGTACATAACTTCTTATTTTTCTTCCCTTTGCTATTTCTGCCAGTGCTTGAATAGTGCATTATATTTATTATGTTGTTATTACTTGAATAGTGCATTATATTATTATTGTTACTACTTGAATAGTGCATTATATTATTATTGTTGTTATTACTTGAATAGTGCATTATTATTATTATTATCACTTGAATAGTGCATTATATTATTGTTATTACTTGAATAGTGCATTATGTTATTACTTGAATAGTGTATTATATTGTTGTTATTACTTGAATAGTGCATTATATTATTATCACTACTTGAATAGTGCATTATTATTATTGTTATTACTTGAATAGTGCATTATTATTATTATTTGAATAGTGCATTATTATTATTATTTGAATAGTGCATTATATTATTATTGTTGTTATTGCTTGAATAGTGCATTATTATTGTTATTACTTGAATAGTGCATTATTATTGTTATTACTTGAATAGTGCATTATTATTATTACTTGAATAGTGCATTATTATTATTACTTGAATAGTGCATTATTATTATTATTGTTATTACTTGAATAGTGCATTATTATTATTGTTGTTACTTGAATATTGCATTATTATTACTTGACTAGTGCATTATTATTATTATTACTTGAATAGTACATTATTATTATTATTATTATTATTACTTGAATAGTGCATTATTATTATTATTATTACTTGAATAGTGCATTATTATTGTTATTACTTGAATAGTGATTTATATTATTATTGTTATTACTTGAATAGTGCATTATACTGCGGTGGTGGTGCTGCGGTAGCATTGTCGCCTCATAGCAAGACGTTGTCCCATTCGATTCTCAGCTAGAGCATCTCCTGTGTGGAGGCATACGTGAATGGGGCGTGCCTTCGTTGAAGGTTGTGCGTCAGGGCTGGTAACCCGGTACGTAAAAATCCAATCAGTAGCGGACCGGAGTTCCGCTGTGGCGACCCCTAACCGGGAAAAGCCGAAAGGCACAGACAAACTTGAATAGTGCATTATATTATTATTGTTGTTGTTATTACTTGAATAATGCATGATATTATTGTTGTTGTTATTACTTGAATAGTGCATGATATTATTATTGTTGTATTACTTGAATAGTGCATTATATTATTATTATTATTACTTAAATAGTGCATTGTATTATTACTTGAATAGTGTATTATATTGTTATTACTTGAATAGTGCATTATATGTTATTACTTGAATAGTGCATTATATTATTATTATTACTTGAATAGTGCATTATTATTATTGTTGTCATCACTTGAATAGTGCATTATATTATTATTATTATTATTATTATTATTATTATTATTATTATTATTGTTTTGTTGCTATTATTGTTATTATTCTATTATTGTTACAAAACACAGAAAATACACAGAAGGATCCAAGGATCCAAGGTCTGTCTTTAATATACAAAATGTAAAAGCATAAGTGCTTTCATAGCAAAGCTACTTCATCAGATGCATTTCACAACTAAAATTCTTTACTCATTATATATAATAACTAAACAGATCACATGACTAAAAACTTTGCTTCCTTACTGAACATATTACTAAAAATGTTCAGTGCAATATATTTATATATAAATACTGAATAACAAACATCCAACAAGGAATAAAAAGTTAAATATATATGTAAATGTACCTAAAATAATAAAAATAAATAAAAAAAATGTACTGAACATTTTTAGTAATATGTCTTTAAGGAAGCAAAGTTTTTAGTTATGTGATCTGTTTAGTTAGTACATATAATGAATAAAGAATTTTAGTTGTGAAATGCATCTGATGAAGTAGCTTTGCTATGAAAGTGCTCATGCTTTTACATTTTGCACATTAAAGACGGATTTATTTTGGAAGCCTTTGGTCGTCCTTAGATCCTTCTGTGTATTTTCTGTGTTTTGTGACTTGAGGACCCAAGTTCTGGTTTTGGTTGGTGGCTGTTGGTTTTTATTTTATTATTGTTGTTGTTATAATTTTTACAATTATTATTACTATTGTTATTACTATTATTATTATATTCTGCTGCTTTGACTGTTTTTTTTTTCCTGAGTTCAAATTCTATATATGCTTCTGTTTTTATTTTGACTAGCACGGTAAGGCCTATGCTGTCGATTAAAAGCTTCATTTTGAATGGCAAACTTGCTGATATTACAGTTTTTTTTCCCTATGGGGTTATGATTATTTAAAGGTATTGAGCAGGACTACATAATCTTAATTTTTTTTCATTTAAATCTTTTTGTGCCATTTTATATGTTAAACATTTACGACAAATTTCTCATCATGGAGGAAACTGACTGGTCAGACTCTCGCTTTCCTACCCCTTCAATCAACCCATGATCTGGAATCTGACTTTTCTGAGCACCAGTGTTACTGATAAACCTGGGTTTCCACACTGTAATTGGTGGTCTAAATAATGCATAGCCATAGCCACCAGGTCTGGTGAAAACACAGTCTGGTCTTCTGTCTCTTTTTTTGTATGTACTGTCCTTTTTGCATGCACTGTCCTAGTGGGAAAATCCCGAGGGTGGGGAGATGCATCAACACTGCAAGTATTCTGTACCCCTCACCTCCTCTACAAGCTGCTGGCTAACCAATGTAGCTACATTGTTGCTGCTGAGCAGAAAGACTGTGCAAGAGAAATTATTTTCTAGTATTTCACAAGCATTTAAACCTGCTTTAAGGATTGCCTTGGAGGGGGCTAATACAGTGTCTAGAAATGCAGTGACTGTAGTGGTGGTAATGAGGTATGCTTGGTTGCACAGACAAAACTTTTCTGATGAGTTAAAAATGAAATTATAAATGCTGTTCTTGATTTCTGTTTTTGTTTGATTCAGCAGCTAATAAATTCTAAAAACACAGGTATGACCGGGGAAAACAGATGCAAGGGCTAGTCAAAATATTCCATATCCCCAAGTTTCCAACCAATAAGCAGGGTAATTTTCAGCAGTCCTACAGATAAATTCCCAGCTGAACAAAAATGCAAGCACCAAAGGGGGAATAGCAGGACAAGTACTCCATGCGTGGTGCCCAAAGCAAAAGCAGTTCGCAAGTGCCGGTCGGCCGGCTCCTGAGATTTTCAAGTTCGAATTTCAGATCCGAAGTCTTCATTAAAGCCAAGCACCCCATTGGGGAAACTTTTTTCTTGCTCCAGACCGATGTCAGAAAAAGTTAATAGTATTTCTTGTGAGAAGCAAATACCTCATAAGGATTTTCATTCTTACTGTATTCCTTGCCTAGGCCCAGACCACAACGTTGCTAGTTGTCGGTTTTGTGCTAGATTTAACCAACGCACTATTATGCGTCGGTACGATTTTGCATTTCATTATTTTTGCAGAAGATTTAACTATATAATGCCGTCAGAACAGCCAACTACCGGAATTTATAAAAAGCGCAAAGAAAAAGAAAAGGACAGGCATCCGAGGTCTAAAACCAATGACGAGGCTTCGGCTAGGCCAGCCGCCGGTTCGCCGTGAGGTGCTTTCGCAGCCCCTGACACCTGCTACCTCAGAGCCACAGGCTGCTTCCGACTCCCACGTGGAGCCGACTAGGCCTCTGGAAACTCAAGGTATTGGACCCTCGGAAACTATTCCCTCAGATGGGTCTGGAGCTGCTGAGCAGGCATCTGCTTCTGAGGGTGTTTTCAGGCCTACACAGTTGTATGTGAAAATGCCTTCAGCTTCAAAGGCAAAGACTAAAGCACCTCTAAAGACAAAGAAACAAGTACAACGTTCCCCTGGACAGGCCTCCATGCCTAAAAAACAGATGCTTAAAATGGCCGAAGACCTAATTACTTTGATCAGGGGTTCCCATTCCCCTCCTGATAAGAGGCCTAGGCAAGAGACAGAATATGATTCTTCAGATCAGGTTTCCATTTCCTCTGATTCCTCTTCTGAACAGGGATGCTCTCTTCCTCTCTATGAGGATTCTGATTCTGAAGAATCTATCCCTTCAGCCTCTCCTCCTGAGGATTATTCTTTTGGGTAGACCCTGCATACTATGAGGGAGCACTTCCACTGGGAGAGCCAAGATTATTCAGAATCTAAGAAAAGGCTCAGAGATTTTCTTTTACTACCTCAGCACAGGCCCCTTGCTATTGCTCCTGTTTTAGACATTGTAGATGATGTATTTATAGAGTCCAGTCTGACTCCTGACTCTTTACCACCAGCTCCTGTTAAGCCAGACCGGTACTACAGGGTTCCTGATTCGCATAAATTGCTTTATAAAAACCCTGAAACTATCTCTCCGGGTCCCAAAGGGGTCAAGGCATCCACTGCAAAAAACCCTATCCCCTCTGATAGGGATTCAAGGGCCCTGGACAGATAGGGGAAAAAGATTTACACTTCTGCTACCTTGGCTGTAAGGGCCTTAAATTGTCAGTTTCTTATGCTTAAATATCAGCAATATCGTATGTCACTACTTAAACAGAAAATGTTGACAAATTCTGAATGTGCAGAAAACAAAGAAATGCAGGATTTATTGCATGCAGCTGAACAAGTGGGAAAGCATACTTTGCAATGTAGTTTTAATTCTCTGGAGGCCTCTTGCAGGGCCGCTGTTACGGGTTCTGTCATTAGGAGGCATGCTTGGTTAAAGGAACAGAATCTGCCTGATCATGTTAAAGGAACATTATTAGATGCTCCATTACAGCATGATACCTTGTTTGGTGTTCTAGCAGAAGAGGTGTTGAAGAAAATGGAGGACAAAGCTAAATCTATGCAAACAGTCAAGGATTTCTTACAGGTGCAACCTTCCAGATTTAGCAGGAACTGGCCTGCAAAGAACTGGTTCTTTCCAGTGTCAGACAGGCCACAAAGAGGCAGATACAGATGCCCCAGAGGCAGATCCCAGCCCCAGGGCTCATACAGGTCTAAACAATGGGGTGCTTCTACCTCCAAAAGCGGAGAAGACAAATCACAGCCATACAGGGAACAGTCTCAATGACTTCCCCCTGTCAGCACCAAGCATTTCTTCTGGCAGCTCCTTTAGGGGGAAAACTAGCACTTTTTTTCACAAAATTGGCACATGATCACCCAGGACAAATGGGTCTTGAATATAGTGTCACAAGGCTACAGGTTCCATTTTCGCATCCTGCCAAGGGCAAATGGTATGCCAGACCTGCCACACAATCAATGGGCAGAGGCACAAAAGCAAGTTTCATCCCTCATGGACATGAGGGTCATTCAGCGATGGTCATTCAGCGAGTACCACAGCAAGAGCAGGGACAAGGATTTTACTCAAGACTGTTCTTGGTGCCCAGAAAGGACAAAGCCTGGAGACGAATACTGGACCTGTCTATTCTAAACACATTTCTGGATATTCCAAAATTCAAAATGTTGACTCTGCAGCAGCTTCTGCCCATGCTGGGCAAGAAGGCTTGGCTTGTGACTTTAGATCTAAAAGAGGCATACCTGCGTGTCCCAATCAGACAATCATGAAGAAGATACCTCCGATTTATAGCTGGGTTCAATGCGCTACAAATTCTCTGCATTGCCCTTTGGCTTATCTACTGTGCCCAGGGTCTTCACAAAATGCCTGGCACCAGTAATTGCATTTTGCAGACAAAGAGAAATACAAATATATCCTTACTTTGACGACTGCCTTATTCAAGCAGAGAACAAGGACATTCTATTACAGCATCTGGCGTTTGTCAAAAGATTACTAACGTGCCTAGGGTACACAGTAAATGAAAAGAAATCAAAACTAGTACCCTCTCAAGAGATAATATTCCTGGGTGCAAGCTTAAATACAACTGCCCAGATGGCTTATCTCATGCCAGACAAACAAAGACAACTGACTACTTATTTCAAAATGTTGGCAACAAAGACCCAGTTATCTGCAAGAAAAATTCTGCAGGCATTGGGCTTCATGGTATCCTGCATTCTGCTAATTCCATATGCAAGACTGCACATGAGGAAACTACAATGGTATCTAAAAAGTGTTTGGACTCAACATTGCCACAGCCTGGAAACAAATAATTACCCTCATTCCCTGCCTACAACAGGAGTTTCGATGGTGGGCAAAGGCCTGTTGCACAATAAGGGACAGCCTTTCATTTTACCCACAGCCAGGCAGACATTAACAACAGATGCATCAGATTATGCCTGGGGGGCCCATATGGCAGGAAGATGTATTCAGGGCACATGGTCCACAAACCAAATTCATCTACATATCAATCAAAAAGAGATGCTAGCTGTTCAAAATGCCCTGACAGCCTTCAAGGATCTACTTCATCCAGGACAACTATTGATAGACTGACAATACTACAGTCATATGGTACAAAAACAAGCAGGGAGGCACACATTCCTACCCCCTCTGCAGACTAGCCATGACTTTGTGGGACACAGCATTGACTTACCAAGTACATCTGCAAGCACAATACCTGCCAGGAAAGATAAATACTCTGGCAGATGAGCTAAGCAGAAACCTAATGGATCCCCATGAGTGGAAATTGGATACACAAGTCTTCAGCATGATAACAAGGAACTGGGGATGCCCGGACATAGACCTGTTTGCCTCCCCTCACAACTACCAACTACAAAGATTCTGCACAAGGACTTATCACAAGCAAGCATGGAAAGTGGATGCTCTTTCAGCTGGAAAAACAACAGTATATGCCTTTCCTCCACTGCCTCTCCTCCCCAAGGTACTCCTAAAGGTCAGACAAGAGAAGCCAAAAATGATTCTGATTGCCCCAGACTGGCCCCACCAGCACTGGTACCCAATCCTAAAGAACTTGTCTCAATGCCCAGCCTGGACATTACCTCAAAGTCCTCACTTACTGACCCAACAAAACAGTCAGATCCTGCACAGCCAACTCAGGACCTTAAATCTGGCAGCATGGCGGATAATATGACCATTCAAAACACTCCTCTCTCTAAAGCAGTGATGGATGTTATTTTGGAGGCCAGGAGGCCTAGCACCAGAAAATCTTATGCAGAAAAATGGAAGAGATTCTGTGCTTGGAACCAGGTACAAGGAATTGATATGATTGTACCAAATATTCCTCAGATTTTGCAATACTTAACTGAGATGCTGGACAAAGGCCTATCCTTTTCATCAATTAAGATTCATGCCTCTGCCATTTCAGCTCATTACAATACAGAACCACCTATTTTTTCTCATCCATTACTAAGGCAGTATCTCAGAGGGGCCAAAAACATAAGACCTCCAAGGAGAGCACCAATACCTGCATGGGACCTCAATTATGTCTTGGAAAAACTCACACTGCCTCCTTTTGAGCCAGCCTCTACAGCTGATATAAAATTCTTATCCTGGAAAACAGCTCTGCTCCTAGCAATAACCTCTGCAAGACGAGTCTCTAAGTTACAGGCACTCATGGCTGTGGACCCTTTTATCATTTTCCATCCTGACAGGGTTTCTCGGAGGAAAAACCCAACATTTATGCCTAAGGTAGTGTCCAGTGTGGCCCTGAATCAAACAATTCATTTGCCTACCTTTTATCCAAACCCACAGAATAAGGGTGAGAGACTTCTGCATTCTTTGGACATTCACAGGCAGCTAAGCTTCTACTTGGACAGAACCAAAGCTTTCAGAAAGACTGAACAACTTCTAGTGGCATATGCTGCAGGATCACAAGGAAAGGCTATCTCAAAGTAGACTATTTCAAAGTGGATAGGCCACTGCATTCGTTTCTGCTATTCGCAGCATGGCAAATTAGTGCCTAAGGGCATTAGGCCACATTCAACCAGAGCAGCAGCCACTTCAGCAGCCTTCCTCAGAGGAGTACCAACCAAAGACATCTTAGTGGCTGGAACTTGGAGTTCAGTGCACACTTTTACAAAGCACTACCACTTACCTAAATCCAGGGCAGGCTTTGCCACTGCAGTTCTGCAGGGCCTCATAGCCTCTCCTAATCCTATTTAGCCCCAGCCGCCCAACCTTAGCTTTGGGATTCTATCCAATTGTAATGACTGCAACAGTGAAACACGATGAACATAGTACAGTTGTGTACCTACCATAAATGTAGATGTTAGAGTGTATTCACTGTTGCAGTCCAGGTTACCCACCCACCGTCCCCTTTCCTTTGCTGGGATTTATCTGTGCTTCTCTATTCTATACAACCTATGTGGTGTATTTGCTTGTAGATGAAGAAATTGTTTTACCTTACTGCATGCATGTTTATTGGCATAAATTAGCCTACCCTTTTGGGGGCACCTGACATCTGGGGCAAGAAAAACTAAAGAAAATGGCGTCAGCTGCATCTTTTATACCCCTGGTGCACTAATGTCAGGGAGGGGGCGACAGCAACCAACGCCGGACTAGGACTTTGGAATTCAGGCCGACTGCGGGTAGCCTGCGAGCAGGATAACCCAATTGTAATGACTGCAAGAATGAATACACTCTAACATCTACATTTATGGTAGGTACACAACTGTACTTCCTTTTCCCAAAAAGGATGACCCTCTTCCCCCTACTTCCAACCTTTGATATTGCCTCAGCTCAGCACCTGCCATTCCTCAAAAAGAGCTGTTGTGGAGACCAGTGCTGGGCCTATCCTTTCTGAACACTTTTTTTGTCTTAAGGTCCCCACATTCAAGATGCTAACCCTACAGACAGTGCTTCCTCTTCTGCCAGACCACTGCTTTGTGTTGACCCTGGGTTGAAGGATACAGATGATCATATCCTCTTTGCTCATTGCTTCTGGAGATACTAAGATTTCTTGTTTGGTTGACATTATCATTTCTCTGCATTGCCCTTTGGGCTGTCCACTATACCTCAAGGTTTAACCAAGTGCCTTGCTCTGGTAGTGACTCACTGCTGGACACTTGACATTCAGATTTTTCCTTTAACATAAATTATTTGCTGATCTGTGCATCCAGGTGTTTGGAATCACTAGATAAGGTCTCAACCTTCGTCTCCCAGCTAGGATTAAAGTGGAACCTTCGGAAATCATGCCTAACACCCTTTGCAAAAATCCCTCTTCCTTGGGTGCTTAATCAATACTGCCAAAGGAATGGTCTTTCTCTCCAATGGCAAGGTCCTGTCTTCCAAGCTAATACTTCAGGAATTCTCCAGGAGGAACATTGCCTCAGTAATAGAATTCTGAAAATTCTAGGACTGATGGTGTCCATGATTCTCCTGATACCACTGGCCATCTCCACATCAGGAAAATTATGATAAATACGAAATTGTTGGACTCAGCACCTACATTCCCTGGAATCCCAGTTTCTGGTACTGTCCTTCAGACAAAAGTTACATTGGGGAGCACAAACTGAGTATCAACGCAGGCCTTCCCTTCTTACCACCTGTTCTGGTATAATCTGTCCAGATAGATTCATCGAACTTCTTTTGGAGCTGTATGTAGGCCAGTGGCGGCTGGTGACTTCAAAGCAAAGGGGGGGCTGCAGGAGACAGCTGAATGGGTGTGGTCATTGGGAATGGGTGTGGCCAACTAGAAAGGGGAGGGGCTATGCTCAAAACCTCAAAAACTGTAACTTTAATTAAATACTCTGCCCTGGGTGCCAAACCATCATTATGAGAGTCCAATCAAGACAAAATGTAGTGTAGAAGAAAAAACATATTTCAATGCATTGGCTGCATGACAGCTTACTTAATATCTAGATGGAAACAAAAAGGTTGTGATGCATGAAAAAATAAATTACTTTTTAAATACATTACTGGAATGCTAGTCAAAATCAAGTATAAGAAAAAACAAGCAGCACTCAACTCAAACCACTTCTCCTTGTACTCCAGTTCTAATTATAATTTATACTCGGCTTTATTAAAGTACCAAGTAACATGCTGAAAGTATCAATCTCTGTGATACCCCCACTTGTAAAAATGTTTCTTATCCAAAAAAGACCTGCTACCTGACAACAACTATCTACTTGTTTCACGGGGAAAACATGATCAAAGTAAAAAATGAAAAGCAAACAGGAAACAAGCTCAACATACATTACTTAAAGGATTACTGCACAGGATATGGACCACACATGATAGATTGGCATTCTGTTTAGTTTGCAGGTAAATCCTGTAATGAGCTCTTAAAATAATATAATCCTGTCCTTTATTACAAATACTGTCATATGCATTTCAATACCCAAGGCTTTTATGTTATCTAGTTATGTAAGTATTATCTGCATGGCAACAACTGAAAGGCTTTCAATGTTGGCAATTCTTTAACCGTATGCTTATTAAAACTTACTTGCATCTTGCAATCTCAGACAAGTTTACCAGATGGTCATTAAAGCACTGCTACTTAAACACAGAGCAACAGACACTTTCTGAATAATAAGCATAAATCAACAGTATAAAAATATGACAGAAACCAGAACATTCTGCAAAATGAAGGACAGATGAAAAGCCAATGCAGGCGCTGAATAAGCTTTCAGCTTCATTAAATGATAAATGCAGCTCACCCAATGTTGCAATACTTGCTAAGCAAGCTGTAATATAATTCAAGAAATACTACAGATGATATAGTTGTATTTCACTAGCTGTAATTTACCAAGACTCAGTCAACTACAGCAGTATATCCTCGCAGGAGCACTATATGAAAAATAAGCATGGCCGGCCTTAGGCAAAAGCCAACTAGGCAGCCACCTAGGGCACCTCTGTAGGTAGCAGGGGTGCTTTTCCTGTACTCTAGATGGTATAGGTAGACCAGGATGGGGGAAGCTGGTGGTGTGGAGGGGCTCTGGAGTCCCTTTGCCTAGGGCACCAGTTGACCCAAAGGCTGGTCCTGAAAATAAGGTATTTGTTTTCACTTTCCCTGAGGGACTATGCTCTATGGCTTTCCATAAACTCAGATAATAAACTCAGAGGTTACTGTGAATTTGATTAAATTTTATGCTGGGTGGTACCTCAGAATTGCAAAAGTGTGACATAATGACAGAGCATTTGGAACCAGTTTCAGATAACCATATTTACACAATGTTAGTCTGATGAATTGTTGTTTGGTAAAAGTGATTATACTCTATTGCCATGTGAGGCAGAAATGCAATGTATGAAGAAAGGCAATTAACTCTGCTGAGCGGAAGAACTGACCCTTACATTCCTAAAACCATGACAATAATAACATGACAGGGTACTAGAACCAGTGACAAAATGCAGTAGGATTACACATATGTAAACAAGGTAGATATAACAAAAATCAAGGGAATTATATTTTCTATTGCAGACTGATTTTTCTGTATATCACAGACTTCTGCTATATGCACCTTTCCCACTGTTTCACCATGCAGAGTAATTTTCAACAAAATGGAGCCCAGCAAGCTGTGATGTAGCTGCTTTATTTCTATGTATTTATAATGATTATCTCTTTCTCAACCCTTCTGTCATCGGCCTGTGGAGACTCTTCAAACTCACTTACATGGTTTTAGAAAATTCTGAATCCAAACATGGAAAAATTTTAACTCTCCACATTTTTTCATACTATATTATTATTTGCAAACAAGTATTTCTTTCTCAGAATTGCTAATCCAGTGTTGAAAAGAAACTGATAACCAAATGATATGTAGTCACATTTTCAGTGGTACTCCATGCATGAGTACTCTTCTAGCTGTCTATCTTAATAACTTTTTGATCTTAAAAACATTTTCTCAATTTAATACTTTGCTGACTTTGTTGACTGTGCTTTTATAGCAAAAACATTTTGTTAGACTCCAGTTGTGATATACTTGTTGATTTAAAGAGACCTATTTATGGTGAAATTTTCCTTCATCACACAAGCAGATAACACATTTAGAGTCACTAGCTACTTAGTCTAACAGCCCGTGCTATAGTCTTATCTCTAGAGTGAGGCCAACAATGCCTGTCTCATTCATTCCTAAGTATTCATTTGTTATTTAGTATGTAAGGTGACCTAAAAAGACTTATTTTTATCCCAGTGAAGACCATGGGTTATAGAACAAAATACAACAATGTCTGCTTGAATACTTGAAATACAAAGAAACTGTTGATCTATTCATGCATTAATAATTAAAAAAACACTTTTTCCTATTCATTCATCATATGCCATATTCATGTATTCAAGTATTAAATACAAACAGATATAGCTGTGTGTATAGATACACAGACAGATAGATGTACATAGACAGATAGATACATAGACAGACAGAAATACTCAAGTATTATTTACAAGCTCTCACTGTTGAGTACTATCAATACATTCAAAGGAGAAAACAGACACCTGCATTAAATCAAAAGTGGCGGACACCAACAATGAATACATTTAAGCAATTAGTAGGACTATACCTAAACAGGAAAAAGGAGTTCCTTCCTTCCATCCATCCATCCATCCATCCATTTAGCCATCCAATTAATCCTACAGTACTTACTTGCATCCACTTATGCATCCATCATTTCATCCAGCATCCACTTATGCATCCATCATTTCATCCATCCTTCCATCCATCCATCTACCCATCTGTCTATTCAGCCATCCATTCATTCCATCTCTTATTGTCCATATTTGCATGCAACCATGCAAGCATCCATCCATCTATCCATTCATTCCATTCATCTTACTCTCCATATTTTCATGTATCCACGTATCCATCCATCCATCTATCCAACATTCCATCCTTCCATTCCATCCATTCATCCATCAAGCCATTCATCTTTCTATCCACCCATTTGTCTGTCTATACTAGCATGCACCTGTCCATCCACTGATCATCTGCCCATCCATCCATCCATCCATCCATGCATCCATCTATCTACCCATCTGTCTATCTAGACATCCATTCATTCCATTCATCTTACTCTCCATATTTGCATGTATCCACGTATCCATCCATCCATCCATCCATCCATCATCATCAGTAATACTTTATTCATGTCAGGTGAGTCAAATAATATCATGTAAAACCGCTGCAAGGCAGGATTCCTTTTGGATAGGACATGACTCTGATCCAAGCCAGTGCTTGTTCAGAGACTCAGATGCATATAAACATAGCTAACATTTACAGCAGTCAAACTGTGTACTATGTTTTTGAAGGTGAAACAAATTGAAATACTTAAATGAAACCTATGAGGGCACAGGAAGACCATAAAAATGTCACATGGAGAGAGACCAAGGACAGGATCAAACCTCTGAGCTAGGAAGCAACAGCAATAAAGACTGCATCATCAGTGGCAAACAGAAGGATAAATCTCTTTATAAAGCTGATGAAAATAAAACCGTAGTGTAATGAAAAGCAATAATGGACAAAAATACACACACACTCAGAATCATTATTGTGTTTTCCCCTATAACACTTCAGAAAAAAGAAGAGAAACATAGTATACACCCTCAACAATGTACTATAAAATGTATGAGTACCAAAGATGAAAGGTAAAAATACAGTTGCATTCCTCTGCTATCAGTGCCCCACAAAATTACATTGGTGTGGACTTGCCAAATATACACAGATATCTGTTGAAATCCTAACTTAGATGATTTGCTGGTGAAGGTTTCAGTGGATATCGTAACGTGAGACTGTGCTCAGTTTTGATGCTCAGTTGTTACCAGTTACTACACAGAATGTAAGTGCCATTTTGGATACACTACCTGAAGCGCAAGCAGTAGTATTTTATGGCACGTCATCAGTCCAACCAGCCAAACCCCGAAAAGATTTACCAAGCCAAGAAATTATAGCAGCAAATTCAGCAAGAATAACTGAAGTCTATGTGATGGGAAATCCTCCATGTTTAATGTGTTTAAAGGGGAATCTTAGATAGGGATAATGCCTCGTATTCCTTTATATTAGCTATAGGGTCATATTAAAAAAAGTACTTTGCAGACAAGAATTCATAGTAAAGGGCATATCTTTTTTGTTCAGTCCCAAGCATCTGTAAATGGCTTTAACTGCAGAATGAAAATAAATGAACTAAACCGAAAATCAATGAATTTAACAAGCTAATGAGCTAAATTCTTATATACTTCAATGACTACAAAGTTCCAGAAGGTAGTCTCCCTGAAATTAGGTTCATTTTGTGGAGCAGAAAGAAAGAAATAAAGAAAATCATATTTTTATGGAGGACAAAGCTTCCCCCACAATCCTTTATCCAAGGGACTATGCCCCACCAGCCACACACACTTTATATAACCGATTATGAGCTTAGTGCAACTTGAGACAAAGGGATGTTCCCTTCACCTCAATAATCTTTCACTCACACACACATGCACAAAAAGGCACACACAGATGCACGTGTATGTGTATATATATATATATATATATATATATATATACACACACACACACACACACACACACACACACACACACACACACACACACACACACACACACACACCCTTTGTCCAGCGGTATAGTTACAAAGCCTTTACCTGCTGTAAATAAATGTCCTAGTTACGAAGCCTTCACCTACCTGTTCACGACCAAACACCTACCCATTTCACGAACGAAGCAAGCCCACACTCAAGGCAGCGACCACCGTTTCACGAACGAAGCAAGCCCACAATCCAGAGAGCGACCAAACACCTACCTGAAGCTGAAGCAGTAATCCACGAATGAAGCCAAGCCCACGCAATGAAAGTCCTGTGAGAGCAGCAGCAGCTCACCCCTCATTGGTTCTGCTTGCAGCCGAAGCAGTCCGGAGCTCCTCTTCTGTGCGGTTGTCACCACACAGATTCCTGGGTATCTCACAGCAATGATTGCTGGGTACCTCTTTGTCTCTATCCTTACTGCTGATAAAGGCATTCTGAGTTCTTCTAATGCCTCTGCACATGCGCAGAGGAGTCGGGACTCGTGATTATTTTTTTCCGTTTTTGTTTTCCAGTTTTAAAGATTTTTCTTTTGTATTTTCTAGGTGGGAGGGCTGCAGTCCGGCAGTCCAATAGCACGAGCCGCCCCTGCTGTAGGCATGTGTATGTTTTGGGTTGTGATTGTGCCAAACCAGTTTGGTATGTTGGACAAACCACCAGAAAGGTAAAAGTTCGCATACTGTAACATTTGGGGGATGTAAGAAGGGGAATTTGGATAGTCCCGTGGCTTATCATTTTGTTAATGTACATAATAGTAACACTGATGGATTTATTTTCAGTGTTTTGGCTAGACCACATTTTGAGGTTGGTAATTTTAAAGCTGAACTCAAACTAGAAAATAGGATGATTCTTAATTATACGTTATATCCGAGAGGCATGGATTTAGATATTGGGATTACATTATGAATTCAGGTTTTGGTATTCATTGCGAAATTTTGATGTTTCGAATTATGGTAGTTAAGCATTACAAAATGTTGAATTATGATATTTTGTGTTAAGCTCATGAATACTGCCTTCTGTTTCATTAAGGTGGAAGCGGCTGATGTATGTTAACATGAAGTTTTATAAAGTATTGTACATTTGCTTAATTATTTATTGATTTATTTATTCACAGTGCACAATATTTTCTTGGACTCTAAATATGAGTCGTTGTGAGTTTGTAGTTTGAACAACAAGTTTTTAAAGGATAATTAATTAATCAATTGATTGATTAATGAGTAAATTGTTCATTGTATTTAAGGAGATGGGTTTGTTTGGTGAGGTGTTCCATTGAAGGCGAACTGCCGAGGTACCAGGACATGTCAATAAAGGACAATTTTTTTCACCATCTGTGTGGTTGATGTTTCCTATCTGCTTGCAGTTTGGAGTTTCTTTTTTGTAGGCATGCAAGTGCAAGCTATTTGGAGGCATAAGGATGCATGGAAGCACATCAGTATTGAAGAAATGCAATCCATGCCTTGAAGGTCTTTCACCACCTATGGACTCGAGTCCTCCTCTTGTGATTACAAACAGCACCACAGTGATGTGGTGGTACCTCACCTAACAAGGGGGTGCAAGGTCTTATCCTTGGTACCGGTTGGTAGTGATGGCCTGGGAGCTGGCTTTACAGCATTCTTTGACTCTTTAGGCATCATACATCCTGGCAGACAGAGCACATCCTGGGCAGATCTGCATGAATGTCAGCTGAAGGCAGTGATGTTTCAGGATCTGGTCCAGATGTGGGGATTGCCTCAAATAGATCCATTTGCCTTCTTTTAAAACAGATAGAGAAATTCTCTTCAGATGTCCTTGTAGTCATGCTTTGAAAACCTGAAGCATTATTGTTCCTTTGGTCAGGAGTGTTCCTGTATACATTTCTAATGATTCACAGGGTACTTCTTAATATTCAGAAAGAAATGCTAAGGTTATTGTGGTGGCCCCCTGTTTGCCTAAGCAGTCTTGGTTCTCCATTCTAATGGTATTGGCCAAGGGTCATTACCACATGCTCAGGGGAGACTGGGGCACCCTAAGTTGCAACAAATACAACTGACAGCCTCTATGATTTAATCAACCTTTTACTCCATTTAAATAAATGTTTCATGTTGATGTGAAGCAGATGTTGAAGAAAGCCAGGAAACCTGCTACTAGAAAATCTTATATTTACCAATAGATTTTTTCTAAGTGGTGCGTAAACAGGAACAGAGTCTCTGGAAGTTATCCTCCTTTGATCTTGAAATATTTATGTAAGCTAATTCAGGTTAGCTTCTCATATGCCTCCATTAAGGTGTATTTAGCGTCCATTTTTTGCTTGTCTAACAATCTATCCCATCTTCATTTTTTTTTTCTTTTTTTGTGTAAAGACAGAAGACCCACTCGCAAGCAAAGCCCTCCTTCATGGGATCCCAACTTTGTCCTGGGAAAATTGCTGCTCAGGCTGATCTGAACCTGTTAATGTGGAAATTTTTTTTTAAGTAATTCCCTTTCCATGTTGAAAGTTGCTTCAGAGTTCATTCTCAATCAGGCTGTCAGTCTCCCTGTGTTCTTCCCAGAACCTAAGAATAAGGGAGAGAGGATATTTCATATACCTTGAATGTGCACCGGCAGCTCCGGAATTAGCTTGGTGGAATGAAAGCCTTCAGGAAACCTGAATGGCTTTTTATTTCCTACACACGGGCAAGGAAGGCTCAACCTGTCTCTAAGGAAATTCTCGCATTTTGGCTGCCCTCTAGTATTGTTTTTTGTTACACCCACCATAGCAAGGCTATTCCAAGCAAGGTAAAGGTGCATTCCACCAGAGCCCTTTCCTCTTCAATGGTGTATTGGAATGGAGTGAACTTAGGTAGTAACTTGATCCTCTCTCCATATCTTTATGAAGCACTACAAGCTGGATGCCTTTTCTAGATCCATAGCAGGCTTCTCTAGGGCCATCCTGCAGGGCCTTCTGGACTCTTATCCTCCCTCCTCTCATGTTTGGTAAACTTTGGGAGTTCCTTCTACTCATATGCTAGTAAAGCAGTGTGTTTGTTGAACATGGTACAGTTGCACAAGTCCTACTTACCTGTAACAGTAGATGTTTGTACAACACACTATCTTATTGGCAGTACCCACCCGACATCCCATTCGTTGAATGTACATAGTTTGGTGTTTGGGTTGGGGGGGGTGTGGCAGTGGGGATGTGTGGGTGTGGGAGTGTGCATGTTAGTGTTGGAACAGTAGGTCTAACCAGCACTTTGTTTCCATCTGGTCTTCCTGCTCGACCCTAGTAAACATAAAGGGTCCTGTCTGTGGGCTTGTAAGGAGTCTCTGCACTGCCAGGTGATTGGTCCATCACACCAACAGGCAGGCAGTGGAAGGGACTCTGAGCTTTAGTAGACTGCCAGAGAGAAGTTAGCAGGGCACTGCTACCCATACGCCAACAAGGCAGCGTGCTCTACAAAATTCTGCTGTTACCAGTAAATAGGACTTGTACAACTATAATTTTTTCTTCATAAGCTCTATACCCTTCTGCATTTTTGCACCAAATGCAGCCAAAAGAATGTTTTGGAAAAATCATTCCCTTCCAGTTTCATTATTTCCTTTTTAACCCTCAGTATACTACCCTTTATGTACCCCTTGAAACAAATCTTTCAGTTAAGTCAAATGAAAATGTATTATCTTGTTACCTTGAACATAGTCTCTTAATTATCGAACTTGTGAGTTAGGTGTATTTTGAATGATATGTAGTGGATGACAGATGGTAGAATCTAATGAATTTTAAATAAATGGTGTTCTAAACAAACTTGTCCTCACAGTAACATTTACTTTTGGTAACAGTAATGTTCAAATAAGAAATATTACCTGTCTGTAGACTCTAAAAACAGATTGTGCCGAGAATAATAATTGATGATCTGTTTTACATATACCATAAAAAGGTTGGAATAAATGGGGCAAAAGACACTCCATAATTGTGCCATTAATCTGTAGAAAACAAAGATTTAAAAAAACACGCACATTCTTGGTTTACATATGTTCAGACATTAGTAAATGAAATGTGTTTTAAAACCTGGTGGATTTAACTGGGAAAATTCAGCCAATATTCTAGGGCATCTAAAACTCCCCCAGGGGGTTGCACTTCTTCCAGTGTCTACTGTAAGTGTGTACTACCTTTGAACCTGATCTAACACAGGTAAGCAAAGTCTTGAAATAAAGTTTAAAAATGCATACTGAGGTTTATGGAATGACCATGTACCAGAGACCATAGGTCTCCCAGGTGGAGCATTGGCATCTTAATCTGTTTTAACATATAAAAGTGTTAGCAGTTTAGATCCATTGCCTTCACTTCATTGAACTTTTAGATCTATAACACCCTGATCATATGCCTGCTCTAAGAAAACATCTGCTTCTCTTTTAAACTTACAAGTAAGGTCAAATACCCTTTTAGAATAATATGTAGCATCCTGTAGTTTTACATATTTCTCCTGGTACATTTCAGTAATAACCAGCATGAAGGACAGTGTCAAAAGCCTAGACCAGGTCAAGATATGTAGTGTACAGACACAGTGATCAGTGTCCACAGCCTGTGTAACCTATGTTCAAGAGAGGGATCTGCCCTTTCCAAAAAAAAACTATGTGGGGTTTACATTATTTATGTTGGCATAAGTCCTGCTATGATGACTTGTTATACAAGGCTGATGAGGCTGAAGGGACTGTAATTGCTTGGCTCTGTACTGGGCCCACCCTCATGTACAAGAGTCATGGTGACTATTCTCCTGGCATCAGGAAAAAACTCTGTGGATAGGCTGATGTTGACACTTGGATAATGCATACATGGTACTGATTAAAATGCAGCCTGGCATGTTGTCTGGTCCCATTAAAATATTTTTATCCTTCAGCAAGGGTTCTGTGATTTGATCCAAGGTGATTACAGAGGAAAAATGTTCAGGGATAGGAAGCATGAACATGGGGTAAACACTAAATCTGTCTGCTAATACATTGGCTGTATCCTTCCAATATAGCACTGGAATTTGTCATCCTACTGATGATCTCAGTGCATTGTTGAACATTATTTTTTTCATTTCTTGACATAACCGAAGAATAATTTGCAGTTTAATGTGGTATCTGTAGCAACCTTAAGTTCAGACTCTGCTTTTTCTAGTTTTCTCTTGACTTCCTTGCTAGCACATTTGTGTGGTCTTGAGGTAGAGCAATTGTGATTTCTTGAAATTTTTCATAAGTTTCACGAGTGAGGTTCAGTCCTGAATTTACCATTATATTTTGGCAACTGAGTACAGACTTTTCTGTACAGCTGTTCAGATGCTGGTAAAAATTGGAAGTGGATGTGGTAACCTTCTCAGTTGGGTCCATTTACATGGATGTTTAGGAATTTTAAGTAGCTCTTCTACAAGTTGAATTAGATTTGCCCTGGAAAATTCCATAAAGGTCATCTGATGGTGGGTTGGTATCATTAAGCTTTGCAGAGAAGGTAACTTGATTTATAATCTGATTTAACTATGGATGAGGAGATACATGGCTGGGTACAGCAGGGGCTGAATTGACAAGGACCAGATGACGGATACTGGAGCATTTAGTTGGTTTCCGCCAGTGCATTGCTATTAATGTCTTGAAAAAGCTGAGGTTTAATTGAACAGGTCAGTGCTTGGGTAATTGAATTACCCTAACAAGAAGGTATTTGGTTTGAAAGCTAACCTGTCAGTGGTATCAAGGAAATAGCAGTGATCTTTGGAGGGTACTAATGGACCTCTATAGCTAGCAATGAAGTAACAGACTTGATCAAGGTTATTTGGATCTCCAGGAGGCACAAGTTAGGGTTGTGGGTAATTGGACGCAACATGGTGATGTTTGACAAATAACAGATATTACCCCACAGTTACCCAAGGACCTGAAGTCATGATAGGTGCTAAAGTCTGATATGTAGGAAGTATGGTTATTGCAGTGAAATGTCTCTCTAATTACATAGATGTAAATGATTTGAAAGAGAGCTTCAAGTTATGGCATCTTTTTAGACTCCTAGCATTGAGTAGAGCCACCATAGTGTTATCACCATAGTGTTATTACCATAGTGTTATCAGAATTTGGGTTTGTGTTTGGTTGTAGGAATGTCCTGTAGGAAGACTCTGCCTAAAAAAAGACACTCCAGGGGCAGCAAAGGCTTGGCCAATGAATAGATGCTCTGGTATGAGAGGTGTAAGCCATCCATGATGAAACAGGAAGTCCTATCTACCCTCTCATCTCAGGCTGACACTTACCGGGTGCCCATCAAATGACACTAGCTACTTAGCCAGCTGTTAAAACCAAATATCTTGTCCTGGCATCTGGGCATCATTCTTGGTGAAGGCAAGATACTGCTAAAGATCAGTGTCTTTCCTGCCTCTAACATATGCCTAGTAAATTCTATGTTTCTCTGCATGTACCTTTGGGTGGAACACCTAAGGTCATTCAGGCCCACATGGGTCACCACTAGGTTTAGCCTTTTGGTTTAAGGAAACTTCATGCCCTTGTGACATCCTGCATTCTGGCACTTGACAAACTACTTGGTCACCCTGTCTTGTCCAGTTTGGTGAGTGTGAAGTCTGTTTATAACCAACCAGAAAATACACAAAACCAGTACTTCACAAAGAACACCAAAAATAGCAAAAGCTCCCGATGGTCAAAGGTCAAATAACTATTTGACCTTTATTGACCATCGGGAACCTTTGCTTTTTTGGTGAAGTCCGTTTAACTTGCTATAGTCAGCAATGACTGACATTTCCCTGTGTAACAGCAGACTTTGTGGACATTGTTGGCTTAGGCCTGCATCTCTGGTGACTCACGTCTGATCTGTGTGGAATTGTGATATGTGTTGAAGCCTGGTGTGTTGAAGGTTGAAATCTTTTAGTGTGTTTTCTATGAGGCTGTGGCAATTTCTGCAGCTTCAGCACAAGTTTTAAACTTAGTGGTACGTTGTGACTAATGTAGTGGTGTTGATGTGTGATGCTTAACTGATAGCGGACAGATGCCTCCATGTATCTTTAAATATATTCATCTTTCACAGGTTGTACTGTCAATTGGTAGAAGCAGTGAACAGTCTGCAAGCATAAGACACACTGTCTTAGAACATCTAATGCACTCAGACTGGCAACCGAGCAAGAGCAGACTGTTAAGCTATGGTGCCAGGACAAGGGCCGATGGTAGTACTTGGGGGCTGTAGAGTACCCTGAAGATTTATGAATAAATAGTTAGAATTAGTCTCTGATGGGCTAGAGGGTGGCTAATCTAGCAGTACTTATTGAAAAGACAGATTTAGGTTGGTCAAGAATGGTAGTAGTGATACACCCGTTGGTCTCTTTTGGATACTACTAGTTAGCCTTCCTTCAGCTTCACTCATCTATGAATCAGTTTCCCTTTGTATCTTCTCTCACCAAAACCAAAACAGTCACCCATGCATATAATTGCCAAGTGAAAACTGGCTGTATCCTAAACATTTTGTGGTGCCCACATAGTCTCTAGGTGAAGATGAAATTGACAAGGGTTGCATTGTACTAAGGACAAACTACACTACAGATAAAGTTCCCTGTGTGGGCCAGAATGTTAAAAAGAAGTGATCTCCTATCAGTGTTGGTTGTATGAGTGCCGTGCACACTATCCAAGGTTCCATGAAACACTGGCATAAGACAAGCATATGATGTGGGTATTTAATTAGTTGGTTTTTGACTGTACCTCCTAGTGGCACAGATCTTACTATTTCAAATGTAGTAGCTTAATGCAACTACTCACCTAGGGGAGAATGTTAGTAATAACTATATCTGTGGGCTGGAACAGGTTATGGGGTACTTTACTTGTTTATCGTCTTCCACTGGAAGTGTTTGGTCCCATATTAAAAATACTGGACTTTTTTTTTTAAAAACTGTCCCTGCTTGATTAGGGAAAAATGGCTATTTGTAATATAATTCTCAGTTTGCAGCGGAATTTTTACTGGGTGTTGCTGCATTAAGATGGACAAAAGTAGGACCGACTGAGGGGTAAATCTCCTTTAGATTAATTAGGGAGATGTCATTTTGGATAATGTGTATGAATTTGTAGCACTGTCCTTCAGTATATGTAGCACTGTCCTATATACCTTCAAAGCTTGGCTGTGGTACAATGAAGTATCAGCAGTTATTTCAAAACTGGCAAGCATCTAGAGCACTCCGGCTACATTGGGTACCCTTCTTTGGTCCAATAGGTAAACATTTGGGCTAAGCTGGGACAAGGAAGAAATAGCAGTAGTCCTGTTTCCAAGATATATAGAGGTATAAAGTTGTGGCGGCACAGTGATGCAGCAGATAGTGTTGTCACCTTACTGTGAGGTGACAACACTATCTGCTGCACCACTGTGCTCTGTCTGCATGTCCTCCCTGTGTCTATGTGGGTTTCCTCTGGGAGCTCC
Source organism: Protopterus annectens (assembly GCF_019279795.1). Classification (NCBI taxonomy): domain Eukaryota; kingdom Metazoa; phylum Chordata; order Ceratodontiformes; family Protopteridae; genus Protopterus; species Protopterus annectens. Next base: position 990,672,894 of record NC_056732.1, on the reverse strand, counting down.
AGTTTCCTCCCGCATTCTAAAGACATGCAGCAGGTGGATTGGACACTCTAAAACTGGCCACAGGTGTAAGTGTTTGGTGTGGAAGAATTACCGCAGCAGGGCTAACCACCCGGTGGTATAAACCTTGGCTCTAGATGATTCACTGAAGTGACACCCCAGCCCCATGTGCAAAATGGGGTTGTGGTGGGTGGGTGGATGGATGAATAAAGATGTGGTTCACACTTTGTCTGCATTTTTAGGGATAAAGTAATTGAGATGGTGAGAGGGGGGGGGGCATAATTGATTCCTTGGAACCAGGATATGCTGCTGTTAATCCTTAGCATGTCATCTGAATGTCTTTCTCTTATCACTGACTGATGTTTACATGGAGAATTTAGCATGTTTTATTTTATGCCTCCTTTAAAGATATCCGGATTGTTTTCAGGGGTATTTGATCAGTGTTTGAGGTGATGTCAAGATAATCAGGGTAACTAGCAACACATCTTAGCAGTTGCTTTATGTTGTGCCCTTTGGTGCAGTGTTAGGATGAGAATGATTTAGGGCTGCTCAGTTATATTGACAGTAGCTTGGTATTTTGTTAGACCCACATCCCCTGCACTTGCCCTAGAGAACCAAACTCTGCATTTGGGAGCAGACTTACTATTGTCTGTAATTGTATTACAAAGACAAAGGCGGCGATTTCACCCTTTTGTAAAAAAAAAAAAAAAAAAAGTTTTAATAAAAAGTTTAGTGGGTCAGTTGGCCAAATAAGGTTGGCTGAAGTCATTAAACGTGGGCTTGTGGCATTTGGTTGATTTTATTAGCGTAAGGCTTGAGAAAGTGCTGTGCTTGTGTTCTGGTGTATATGCTGTGTGTCTGTGTTCCAATAGTTGTACTATAAAGGGAAGCAGTTTTAGTAAATTGTGTGTGGTTGCGTTAAGGGCAGAGAAAGGGTTCATGTTGGCAAACATGAGTAAGATAGCATGGGGGGGGGGGTGTCCAAACATCCAAATATAATAGTTTTAACACAGCCTGGTTAAAGACTTTTTACACTGTCTTGCTTATGCTTTTAATACTTTATCCCTTTATCTGTTTCCTAATTCATTAAATTTGAGTTTAATGGCTCTGTGGATAATAGCATGAAGTAGTGATTGGAAAAGGAAAGACAGAAGGTTGATCTAAAAGCATATGTTTGGGATTTGCATGTTGAAAAGTGACTTTTAAAGTAGTGTTTATACCTAAAGTGATGGTTTATTTTGTTAAAATCAAGGTTTGCTTTGGCTTGACTGTTAATGTGCATTTCTCTGCTTTTAGTTCCTGTAAATGTTGTCCTTGGGGGAATGCAGTGTTTAGGCAGAAACTGCATGCACTTTGCATTGAATACTTTCCTAGCTCACTTCTCCTTTTATCTTACAGAAGTGGCAATGCATTGAAGATGCTACGGGAAGACTTAGGATTCAGAAGTGTAAACCCTTCCATAACATAGGCACACTGAGGAAGAAGGTTAGAAGCTTACGATCCCGTGGGTATGGCAATAACAACAACAACGACTGTGACTGTGGTGATACAGACGTCAGGATGAAGAAAGACAAAAGAAAAAAACAAAGGCCTTTCACAAAAAAGCAGAGCCCTCAAAGTAGGTGGTAGTAACAGGTTTTCATAATCTTTACCCTTCCAGTCAGTATCAACTGAGAATAATCTGCTGTCCATGGTATAAAATTGTTGATTCTCCCTGGACTAATCTGTGGAGAAAAATATAAAGGATTACTGTCAAGACAGTTATTTCCTGTTTTGTTATATATGTATCTGGCAGACATAACTACAACATTTTGACTAGGCGAGTCTTCTCTTGACAGTTAATTTGCTGATTATTTATTTATAGTATTTATAAACTGACAGCATGCTTTTAGATGGTAATTTGGTGCCACCTACTGGTGAAAAGGGCTAGCTTAAGTCAGGCCCATATATCATCCCATGTTGCAAAAGTGAGTTTCTTATGCCTTGTGTTTTTTAGTCTTGGATCTCTGAAATATGATTTTAAAGGTATGTACTCTCAGAAATCTGTATAACTAATTTTCTCAAATGTGTTTTCATGGGCCACATTGCATATTCCATTTGAGCATTTCCTTTTGGTTAGATATGCAGAAAAAATAGTATTTGTAAAAAACAAGCATGCAAAATATGCAGTTTTTGTTGATTTAGCTTAAAATGTGTATGTATAAGAAATGCATCTAATCTGGTAGGTTACCATTTACATTGCCGTACGACTTTTGTTCTGTGGTCCAGTTCCTGTCTGAGTACCTTCTGTAGTGAATCTGTATGTTCTTCCTGTGTCCATTTGGGACTTAGCTTCTTGCTTTGGCTTCCTCCAGAGGCTTGCTCCTGAGTGAATTGATGGTCTTTTCAGTTGCACGCAAGTGTGCATGCAGTGTGAGCAAATGTGTCCTTTGGACTGGCATTTCGTCCAGATTAGTTCTTTGCCTTTGGCTTACTGAGTGCCAAGATATAAAAAACATATAAAAAAAAGCAAAGCTTCAACTGTCATTATTTATTAAAACAGTAACCACACGCAAAGCTTTCGAATTTATAGTTTTGTCAATGCATTGAGACCTTGATGAATAGAATAAAGCAGGTATATGAGGAAGATTCTGTTTTAACAAACAAATCGGAGAGCATTTGTATACTAAACATCTTATATTTTGTAACCAGTGTAGTATTCTGAGACTTTGCTGTACAGCCTTTGTACTCATAAGTCTGCTTTTATTAATAAATTATTTCCATGGGAGAAATTATTTTCTGCCTTTTTATACTGTTTTTGAAAAACTAAAAAATGTGCATTTGTCTGTGTATCAGTTGGGGATTAGCTTAATGGTTAGGATGTTTACAAGTACAAGGTATAGGTTTGATTCTCACCTTTGAAAAAATTGACTAGGCTTAAAATGTCCCTAAAGGACAGCTAGCCTAATACTAAATGACCTGTGAACCTACATTATATGCATGCATGTTACTTTTGTAATATTTTTAATGTTGATGATTTTGACTTATGCCCCCCCCCCCCCAAAAAAAAAAACTTACTCTGCTCAAACCACAAGTTAATGGTTCTGAGGACAAACTTAAATATTAACTGGTGCAGTTGCCTGATGTTGCTCCACCACTTTCTCAGATAATAGAGAGATCTCTTGCTCTCTGCTATATTTTCTTTTTGAACACCATGAAATGCATGAGAGGCATTCTGTCTGCTACTGTGCTTGTGCGTAGCATAAGGTTCTCTTGAATTATGTAGAGTTCCTCTATTCTTCACCATTTTCTGTTGTGCTATACTGGGTTAAATCTACCAGTGCATCCAATACATCCTGATATGGTTTTGGTTCTTTTGGATGGCAGATCTTAAATGTGGCAGCTTACCAAAGTCTGAATGTTGACTTGTTCTTACCAAAACACATTACAGGGATAGAGGCTTTTTCTCTTGCTACTACATAATAGTTATCAGTATAATTGCAGATATCCTTAGGAGATTGATATTTTATCAGAGGTTTGATAACACAGCTACTTCTTGTTGGATTGACTAAAATTTTATCACATAGGTTTTGTTTGGTTGCTGCCTTTTTCCTGTGTGCTCTGTCTAGATGCAACTTCCCCGGGGAGTATTAGTCTGATTTTAAAACATTTCTTTCATTATACAAGATGTAATCACTGCCTTCAACTCTCACAGGTATGCCTGTAAAACAGTTGTTTTCCAAGTGCGATCTGTCTTCCAAGACTTTATTTAACATTTGTTTACCAGGAAAGTCTGACTTGGAACAAAGCCAATTTTCCCAGGGAGAAATGCTCCAAACGTATGTCTTTGTAAAGTGGGAGGAAACTGGAGTACCCAGAGAAAACCCACACAAATGCAGGGAGGACATGCAGACTCCACAGAAGGCACTCCAGTCGAGAATCAAACCGGAGAACCACTTGCTGGGAGGTGACAACACTACCGCTGCACCTGTGTGTCGTTCAAATCTACTCAATAATTACTTTTGGATGTTTCCTTCCATATCTTTTAGCCTCACCTATTCTGATTTTTTTTTACTTCGGGCATTTTGGAAGTTAGTACTTGGAAGAGTGTGTAGACAAAGCAGTGTTCCTGCACTCTTTTATTCATTTTAAGTGATAAATGTTATCCAGTTTTTCCTTTCTGCATTGAATCAATTTTTTTTCTGCAGACTCCAATTCTTTTCCTTTTGAAGTTGCACTTCCATGTGGTTTCTAGTCAAGAGATCAGTAAACACCTTTTGATGTCTTATTAATTAGTTTTATTTATTTTCTTCTGACACACACACACACACACACACACACACACACACACACACACACACACACACACGCGCGCGCACACACCAAACACACACCGCACAAACGTGACAGTTTTATTCCTTTTAACTGGATGTTGCAATTTTTTATGAAAAAAAAATATGATTTATATCTGTCTGGGGTCAGGAAATAAGAAACAATTACTCAATGTTGTACCTCAAAAGTTCCAGGTTCAGAATGGTTTTGATTATGTAGGAGTGTTGTAGTTTGCTTTTGTTGTAAACATTTTGCATCTAAGTTCTTTTTCTCACCTTTTGTATGTTGGAAACTTTTAGATTTGTATACAATTTAATATTTGCTGTTTTATGACACCGAGGAGATCAGAGTGCATGTATGTAGTGTCTTGAATTTTTAGTTTGGGTTCTGTTTGGAGAAGAGGCATAGAAATCAGTTTAAGGCAATACTGGTGTTTTCACCTACATTCAGGAAGCTAGACTCAAATAGGTGGATGGATCAAAGTTTTAAGATTTGAAAGGTAAGATGATTCTAGAGTTTAGATGAAATGCAGCCTTAGAAATTAGAGGACTTCTCCAAATAGAAAGGATACTCTTTTTGGATGTTGGACAGAAGTGAGCGTGTGAATACGACATACATCAGAATGCTAGCCAATAAGTCTGAAATTAAAAAAACAAATCGTCACTAGTAAAATAGTAATTGGAATGCAACCTTAATGGAAGTCTTAATTGGTAGCTGTAACTAGAGATGGCAAATTGTCATTTGCCACAGGCCCTGTTCAAGAACAACTTGATTGGCATTGTAAGTCAGTCAGAAATTTGTCAAAATTTAGGACTTCCTTCAGTATGAGAAGAAACAGTCGGCTACATCCCTTGCATCATTTTCTAACATTAGATGTGTTTTAGTAGCAAATGGGCAAATTTCATTCCCTGGAAAAATATGTGTTAGTAGATTTAACTGCGTTGTCTTTGTGGAGAAAACAATGGGTTGGTCGAATAACCAGAGTGGAAATAGAAGTAGACAGGGCCAAGAGGGGTTTAGCCACAGTTTGGAGGGACACGTCAAAATGCTGCATCACTAACTTCCAGTTGTGCATGATCTGTGTCTAAACCGTCAGTGCTTGTGTCATGCAAGTGATTAGTTAGTGGCAGGGATAGCCGACTTTGATGGAATTGAGAGTCGCTTACCTTCGTGTTTCACTTTGAGTAAGGTGGATGAAAAGACATTTCCAAAAAAAATCACTTGTTTGGGCTCTTCTTTTTTTGAAAGACCTTTCAAGGTGGCTGCACACAGAATAGCAGGTTGACTAGAGCTCCCCAAGTGTGAAAATGGAATGCTGTAGAAAAAAACCTGTGCAACTTAATAGTCTAGGTAAAATCTGGTTACTGGCTAGTCATTGCAATGCCTGGATGTCGGCAAAGAAATCTGTAGAAAGCTGGAGAAAATAAAAGAAAAACTGTTTGGGAAAAACCTTGCAGTTCAGTAACAAAAAATTGTTGAAATTTCAGCATCAGTACAGGAGACTGTATCCAGTAACTTGCAGGAAAAATAAATCAAATGGACTCGGGTGTGTTTAAAATAAGTGAGCCTAGAGAATATGTATCAAGGCAAATAAATGCTGTAAAGGGTAGAAGTGTGAAGCTGGATGAGCTGATGGGCAGTAATAGAGCCAGAGAGAAAATTTGTTCGTGAAACCCTTTCCGCTTTTCCAAAGGAAATTGTTTGAGCAATTGAAAAGCCCAGGGGCTTACTGAAAAGAATTTGGAAGATCTTAAACTTGAACCCAAAACTGGTTTTGTAGGGTCAACATAAGGAAGACCAATAGTAACATGTAATTAGTTAATAATTAAAACTATAAGATGTCATTTCCCGTAGATTCAGATCAGACATGGAGAGCTGTGGCTGTGCAAGAATTTGTTGAAAGACCCGTTTTTGTGTTAAAAGGGTAGGAGGACTCAAAAGCATAATCTCCATCTTGTCAGTAATGTTTAAAACAATAGTAAATAAAACAAATGTTATTTGTGTAATACATTTTCTGATGTAACTAGCATGTTATATTGCAAAGCATTTCTGTTTGATAGGCTGCTGTTTATGGTAGTGGTATTAAAGTAAGACAATATTTTTTTTCTTAACTGAAATATATCCAGGTTTTTTGGCTAGAACAAGACAAAGGCTGAAAATATGCAAATGTATTGGGACACTGACATTACATCTGTATTAGTGTAATAGTGTCCCGTTTTATACATTAAAACAAGAACTCCCCTCCAGCTACCTGCTTAACCGAATAATGGAATGTATTCCTCCTGCAGAGAGAGCATCATAGAGCATCTCCTAGATCCGCATGTTATAAAGTGATTTTATCTGGACTAATCCTTTATACTCTTAGTCACTCTCTGGGTCACAGGTGGGATACCATGACTCAAGCTTTCTGAATTACTTTTGTTTGTATTGTTTTCTGTTTTATAAATTTGAGAATAGAGACTAATGTCTTTAAACTCATTCAAGTCCATGGTGCATTTTTGTATATTTCCAGTTAACACCCATAAATCCTTAGGGTGTCCAGACCTGTCTTGGGTCTGACTTTTTAACTATGTGACCTAACAGCTTAATAGGCAAGATTAGAAAGACCAAGGATTTATTAATGAAATTGGACTAACCTTGTTAATCTAGGATGTCAAGCAGTAGAAAAGCCCAGAATGTAAGGATGTAGATCGGTTGTAAAAGGTGCAACATTCCATACAACACAGGTGTTAATGAGTTAGGCTAAATGCAAGGGATTTTTTATTTTTGTTGGTGTTTTAGCAGACAGGCTATAAATATAAAAACATTTTTTTTCTTTCTAGTGTTTGCAAGGTTATTTTTGATTAACACGTGCTTTTGGTTAAAGACTAGGAGCAAACAGATGCAAGCAATTAGTCATGAGAGATCTGACCAGTGCGTTGTTTGAATGAGGTCTGCAGGGTTCATCCTTTGCATTTGTAAATATAAACTTTTTTTTCTGTCCAATGCTTTCAGTGTGCAACAGTGAGTCTCCATGTGCAAGTGAACAATGTGATCTGAGCAATGTGCACAAGGAACATTATAATTGGCATTTCAAGGAGAACTGGCAAGCAGTTCAGGGAAAAGGAATTTTGAAATGGTGAGAAGTGAAAATTTTTCAGCAACCTTAGTACTTCAGTGCACTAAGTTTAACAGGCACAATTCAATTTGATTGCCAGTGTACTCAAGGCTAAAATTTAAACTTTACTGAGAAGCACACAAGTTGCCTTTCATGTTTGTTATAAAGATAAAGGATGGATAGTATCCAAGTGAAAACAATGCTCTAACATGTACATTTTAGTATGATCAAACATGCCCTTATAATAGAAAATGGTTGTGGGTGTCTGTCTTTTTGGCGCAACTGTCCCTATGTGGAGGGGTAAATTATATCTTTTTGGAGAATGTGTATAATTGTGTGCATTTGCTTTGTGATTAAACAGGTTGGGGTTTTAAAAGTGTACCTTGTTCCGAGTGTGTTTGTTGAAGTGGCATGTCTGTAAAAAATGTGACATGGATTCAAGCAGAGAGGAAACACAGCAACTGCATACAAGATCAAACTTTCAAAATTTGAGTATGCATGCAAGTTGGAAACTTATTAAAAAAACTGCCCTGTATTATATGTGAAAGTAATAGCTTTCTAAGAGAATGGCTGCTTTATCAATATTAATATGGAATGCAGATGTAGACAAAAACAGAGAGTATTGAATTATATTAAGTATAGGGTGCAAGTAGCAATGTTACAGGAGACACATTTGGATAGAAGTGAGCATGTGAATTTATCAAACAGGATTTCATAGTGGACATTTGGCAGAATATCGAGAACAAAGATAAAGAATAGTAGTAATTCTGGTATGTTGGGTGGGGTATTATACTGGTGTTTATGTTCCACACAAAGTTCTATTAACGTGAGGATTTAAGGAGAGATTTTTTTTTGTCAGGAAGTATTATTTGTAGATGAGACTGGAACCTGATTTGCAATAGTGAGGATATATCAGGGAGATTGATAAGTGAAAATGTAACAAAAGGTGGTATATTTCTGAAGAAATATATGATAATATTTGGTAAGGAAGATTTGAATTCAGTAACAGGAACTCCTACAGAATTTACACATTCCCCAAACAATAATAAGTGGGCCTGACTGGATAGAAATTCAATTTCACGAGGGCACATGTATTTAACTGAACAATTTGACACCCATCCAATGACTGTTTCAGGTTGCGCACCAACTAAAAACTAAGGTAACAGTTTAATGAAGCAAAAATAACACACTTTCCTACTTATCTGTTAAGAAGAATTTAAGGAAGGAGTAGTGGAAAGGATTCAGTAGTTAGTAGGAAAGAAGGATATTTAGAAGTAATAGCTAGTAAGTGGCATACGTTTAAAAACCTGGTAAAAATAAGATAGAGCTATGGGAAGGAACTTATGGGAATTGTAGAGGGGTAACAATGGTGTAAAAATATGGCTCTAGGTGACTGTCATGTTGACTAATGTCGCCAAAATGGGCATGGGTAGTTACTGGTCATAAGTGGGTTGAGGACCTGGCCTACTCTCATCTATGCCAGGGACCCTTGCTAATGGTGGGTAGGGTATATGTGCCCCTATTGGCTAGTGTCTGCTTGCTATAAAGCCCAGCAGCCCTGGGTCAATAAGCTATTGGCAGGATGGTGTCTAGTTGCTCAACCTGGGTTACCTGGGATAGCTCTGAGTGAAAGCTGGACATAAAACCAACCAACCTGCCAAATATGAACTGAGAATTGCTACACTTAATGTAGGTACACTGACAGGATGCAACTTGGAAGTGAATAACATGATGATATGGAGGATGCTAGACATCCTATGCGTCCAAGAGATGAGATGGAAGGGCAGTGCAGCAAAGCCACTTGGCTTGGGATCCAGACTCTGCTACTCAGGAGGGGGACAGACTAGAAATGGTGTAGGAATTGTGGTGAGAGAGAGGATTCAGAAAGCAGTGAGGGATATCCTCAAAATTAATGACAGACTCATGGCAAACAGACTCTAGTGTAATGATAGGGCAGTATTCATAATCTCAGCCTATGATTGATAATGGGTGACTTGAATGCACATCTATCTGGACAGACAGAACAAGATATGAGGACTGCATGGGTCTACATGGGTGTGGCAACAGGAATAAAGGAAAAGACATTCTAGACTTCTGTCTGGCAAATGGCTCGATAGTAGCCAACACATTGTTCTGCAAGAGAGACTGTCACAAGATCACATACAAGTGCAGCCAATATGCAACTCAACTTTCTTCTAGTAAGGAATAGGTACTGGGGTAGAATCCATGACTGCAAAGTCATCCCTGGTGAAACAGTCAGCCCACAACATAAACCACTAGTTGCCACAATCAGCTGCAAGCAGTGGTCAGAGAAGGCTCTAAGGTCAACATAGACCAAGCTGATGACCTGGAAGATGACTAGAGAGAAAAAGTACAACAGTTCAAGGAATTACTCCGGGTCTAACACCTCCGGAAGAGGAGGAAATGGGAGGAGTTGAACAAGAATGTCAGTGCCTGAAAACAGCATGCGTTAGGACTACAGAAAAGATATGTGGCTGGGCCAGGTATGGAAATAAAGTATATAAGGAAAGTTGGTGGAATGCAGAAGTCCACAGTCATCAAAAGAAAGAAGGAATACAGGAAGAACTGGGAAGTGGGGGGGGGATGGCTGACCAGGCTAGGAAGGACTACTGGTTTGCTAACAAAGAAGCTAAGAAAGAAGTTGCAATAGCAAAGAATAAGGCATTGGAGGCACTCTATAACAACTTCTGGAAAGTGACTCTGTAAGTGGCACAAAAACTATATCCGGTTGCAAGGCAAAGACAGATAAAGAAGATAGTCCAACACCCTTCATAAGGAATGGCAGCAACAACCTGCTCACCAGTCCACAGCACATCAAAGGCAGATGGAAGGAGTATTTCCAGCAGCTTCTGAATGAGGAAAGCTCCACAGAAGCTGTACTGGCCCAGAAAAGCCTACAATGAGAGAAGAGGAGCCCACCCTAGAAGAAGTAAGAACAGCACTAAGGAAAATGTCAGGGAAAGCAGCAGGCTCAGATGAGGTCACAGCAGATAAGATAAAGATGCTGGGTGAAATAGGGGCAAAATGGCTCCTGAGGGTACTAATAGCAGTGTGAAGAGAAAGGTGTGTCCCAGATGACTGGAGAATAAGCATACTCATGCCAGTGTACAAGAACAAAGGGGGGCGTCCGCAACTGTGGGGCAGTACAGAGGCATCAAACTCCTATCATACTGCATGAAAGTTCTGATGAGGGTGATAAACAGATACACAGAGTAGTAGAAAGTAAGATGGGAAATGAGCAGGTCGGATTCAGATCAGGATGCAGCACAATAAACCCGATGTTTGCAGTGAGACAGCTACTTGAAGAAGCTAGAGATGAGGAGCGAGTCCAACTGGGCATTGGTAGAATTAGTGCAGGCTATATACAAGGATCCAGTGACTCATGAACAGTGTTCGGCCTCACAGGGGGGGTCCCAAGTGGGAGTGGGTGTACACCAGGGTTCAGCTCTGAACCCATTGCTGTTCATACTGGGGATTGGCTACATTAGCAAGAAGATCAGAGGGGACAGATCAACAAAGCTGCTGTATGCAGACTATGTGGCATTGCAGGCTGACCCTGAGCTAGAACTTCAGTAATGGATAGGAGAATGGAATGCAAAATTGAAGGCACATGGGATAAGTACAGATAGGACTGTGGTAATGGTAGCAAATTGGGGAAATCCGAAGAAGCTGATAATAGAGCAGAAGGGAAGACAGTGGAACAGGTAAACAGCTTCAAGTATCTGAGAGGGGTGATTGGGGAGAAGGGAAGTCTGAATGAAGAGGTTAAAGCTAGAATCAGAAGGGCTGCAGCCAACAGGCATAGCGTTTCAGGTGTAGTCAGACAGAAGAATGCCAAAGAAGCTGAAAAGTAACGTGTACAAGACAATGGTGTGACCAGTACTACTGTATGGTACAGAAACCTGAGCAGTAAAGGAAGAACTGTTGAAGCTAGAGATGATGGAAATGAAGTGCCTGAGAAGGGTGGTATGATGGACACTGTGGGACAGATGAAGAAATTAGGACATAAGAGCAGAAGCCAAAGTAGCTCCAATTGCAGAAAAAGATCAACTAGAACAGATTACTGACATGCAGAAAAGCAGAAGACAATCTGTTGAGGAAGATTTGGGACAAACAGAAAGAAGGTGAGAGGAAGTGAGGATGTCCAGCAAAGAGGTGGATGGATTGTGTGAAAGAAGATCTGCGGCAGGCATGAGAGTTGAAGAAGGTAGGAGTGTGGCACTGACTCGAGAGGTGGTGACAGTTAACATGATGCCTCGAACCCATGTAGAAAAAATGGGAAAAGAGGGCTGATGATGATGAAGAAACAAAGGGTAAATTATTGCAAAAGGGGAATCACACAGAACAAAAACAATTGTCGAGTGCTAAAAGGAACATAATGGTGAATTTGGGTAATACGCTTGAGCATAGAAATGTTACTTTCTACTATTTTTGACTTTGTTGCACAAGCCATTGTGCTAAAAGCTATGTTTGTGCACTAAAGTAGAAAGTCTCTTTATTTGAAGATGATAACCTTATTACTAGAAAACAGACAGAGACCTATAGTGAAGGCAGATATTTCAGAGATGTTATGAAAACTTTTATAAAGCATATGAATGTAGAAACCTAGAAAAGATACAAATGGAAATATTTAAGGAAGATGAGGCTCAACAATTAATGCTGGAAGAGATGAGAGGCTCAACAATTAATACTTAAGACTGGAAGAGATGAGAGAACAATCCTGATGTACAGTCAATAAGTAGGGAAGGTCTCCATGAACTGTTGGTATTCCTGTAGATGTTAGGAGGGAAGAAAGTAAAAGATGTGGAATGTTTTAACAATATTTTAAAAGGAGGGGAAGTATCAGCATCTTGGAAGAAAGCTGTTGTGACTGTATTACCCAACAAGGGTAAAGATCCCTCAGCTGAGCTTCATATAGACCCTGTTCAAGTTTGTCATGATTATAAAGTTTTTGTCTATGCTAGCTAAAAGAATCAGCTATGCAAATGACAAATGTGTAGCCAGAATTGATGGATATGCCTTAATGTGGTCATGAGGAGGAGAGGCAAACACTTGAACATTAATAGGATAATCCAGTGGGAATTGGAAGTAGAGTACAAGAAAACACTGATATTGTTTGTAGGTCTTGATTTAGTGAAAGCATTTGGTAGTAAGCTGAAATTTTATGGCTAGGGCAATGGAAGCATTTATGTTCCCGGATAAAGTAATAATTTTAATAAGAAGCATATATGAAGGGTCTGGGCAAGATTTAAGGTTTGTATTTGAACGAAGGAACCAGACAGTGATGTCCTCTTTTTTTATTTGCTTTATATTTAGTGCTATTAGCACAAATAAAGACTCAAATTCAAGAATATAACTGGTATCGTAATAAAGAAAGGTTAGCTGTGTTGGAAAATATTTTATACTTGATAAAGCCAGAAAAACATTGCAGTATTGAGGAACAGAGATGGTTTCAGGTTCTTTTGGGATATAAAATACATGAAGATAAAACAAAGGCTATAGCAGTAAACTACATACTCCTGCATGATGTGGTTCACCAATATAGGTTCATAGGTATGTACTAGGCTAATGGCCCTGGAGCTTTTACAAGCCTAGCCCATAGAAGTGCCCTGGCATCGTGCCGCCTGACATTAGTTCCCGGTTACTCTATCAAGCAGTGCCACTGGAGTTATCCCTGGGTTGAACTTTATTTCCCATCCACTCATAAATATTTCTCTTGAAGAGGGCCAGTGAGGTGCTCTGCTTGACTTCCATACTTATGTCGACATATGAGTTTTTTTAGACATATGGATTAAAATGGATTCAGTTGTGGTAGCTAAAGATGTGTGAGTAGACTCAACAAAAGATGTTACTGAATATCATAAAGGAAATACAAAATGTAGATGGGATCTTTAGAATGGGATGAAGTAAGTTACATAGAATGGGATGAAGTAAGTTACATAGAAATAAATGGAATTTGTGGGAACAGT
>NC_056732.1:990646999-990651999 GCF_019279795.1 Protopterus annectens | reverse complement strand
TGGAGGAGTCAAAAGAGAGAGAGAGAGGAAACACATTATATTCACTTGCACAGTTGTAAATCCATAAACACATTAAATCTACTTGCACAATTCTTCATACTATATATATATATATATATATATATATATGTATATATAGTACCCAGGAGAATTTATTTTTGTTCAGTTTCCCTTGCTTCTTTGTGAATTCTGTCAGTACTGTGAATACAGTTTCCAGAAGAAGTATACTTCTGTATTTCTTAGTTTGCTTCAACAAAGATTCCAAGACTTGTATGCCTGCTTGGTAAAGGAAAAGCCATAAGTGAATTCCACATAGCCCTAGAATTATCACAAGTGACCTTCATTTTTTTGGTCTTCAACCAATCACCCTGTGTAAGATTTAGGGTGTTCATAACTTGTGGGTCTTGATCCGGATGAACAAAACTGAGCTAAGACAAGGTGGATGCTTGTAAGATTAAGAAAAACAACTGAAAATGTTCCCACTTTCTATGCTGACAGCAGTTAGGCCTGTCTGTATGCCTGTCTTTCTATGGAGTGGACGTCTACCTGTCTAGTGTTGGATTTGGTAAGAATTAATTTTACAAGTAAAGTAGCAGTGTAACTTTGGAAGTAAGCTCCTCTTGGAGCTTAAACAGAAATGATGAAAGATGAAGCGACCAAGCAGTCAAAGAACTAATAGGAACATACTAAAGGTGTGAGGAGCAGGGGGGTTGCTGGAGAAGACAGGCCCACTGGAGAAGAATCAATCAGGCTGACATACCACGGTGCAGAGCCACATCTAGAATTGTTCTCGAATCCTGACAAGGACCCAGACAATGTGGTTATGCTAATGGGCTGGCTAGTGGTAGTATGTATTATAGGTGACAGTATATGAGAAAGAGACAGGTAAAGATAGAATTGCCTTGTGATCCAGGGGAGGTCAGGTTACCAGTGAACCAGAGCGTTTACAATTAATGATTAAACAACGACCCCCCATTAATATTCAAAAATGTGCACGCTGATTGGTCAGCATGCACATTGTAAATCAGAGTTATAGTAATGGAAAAAGATCCGGTCGCCCGGACTTTTTCCATTACTATAACTGTTTTTTTACAGCAGCAGAGAACGCAAGATCTCCGTTGCTTCACACTGTGTCGCTGTGTTAAACTCCTTTAACATAGCGAGACAGCTTTAAAAAAAGCAACGGAGAATCTCCTTTGCTTTTTTTAAAGCTGTCTCGCTATGTTAAACTCCTTTAACATAACGAGACCGTTTGTAAAAAGCAACGGAGATCTTGCTTTCTCAGTTGCTTTTGCCCACAGCTCTGATGTACTGCATAGGGATACACATGTGCAGTACATCAGAACTGCCGCAGAATATCAGACAGCTGCGGAAGGACAGCAAGGAGGCATTCTACAATGCCATTATTTAAGAAAAGTGATTTTTTTTTTTTAAATAGTGTCATTAGATAGCAATAACATTTAGGTATAATGCTGGATTTACCCACAGTTGGCTTTGTTTGGCCACTCTGGCCTCGCCGTTGTGACCAAACCACACCAACCGTGGGTAAATCCAGCATTACCCACACCCAGGCGTGAGTTATTGCTATATTAATTCTTACTTGATATGCTCTTTACATGGAGTTATGACAGGTTTGGGTCCCAGATTAGATGTCTATATTATGTATACCTATACAGCTCTCTGATTTCTGCAATGATAACATTGGTCTTTCAAGGATGACAATGTGAATTTAATAGAAGTCAAAAAGTAATTGTGTATTTGTCTGTTGGAGGATCAGCTAAGTGAAGATGTGTAACCTTTGGGGTATTTAATCTGAGAACTCCATGTTAATCAAAAATGGTAAATCTCTAATACGCTGTTGCTAGGGAATGCATCAAACATTTTAATCTTGAGGAAGAAAGCGTGACTTTTTTTTTGTTTTTGTTTTTTTTTTTGTTATATGTAGTCAGTGTATACTTCTAAGGAGCTTGAAGCAAAGTTATGGGAGTAGTTAGAAGTCCCAGGACATTTATTTTTGCTTACCTACCGGGAAAGTCCACTGGGCATAGAATGATCTCATTTTCAGTGGAGGCCTGGGAAGAAAAGCTCCGCAATAATTACATAGAAAGAGATGTTACTTCTGCTCGGCATACTTGTTCCATGTGTTATGTTATGTTATGTCAGAGGTTTGAATATTTGTGAAAAAAATGTTAAGTTGGCTATTTCTTGATCAGTTACCTTAGACTGGGAATGAAGTGGTGAATTGATTCCCAAGATTCTGTTTTTCCTCCAGCAATCACTTAAATTACCAAACAATACCCTTTGCTTCTGAAGGAAGCTAATTTGGTAGAAAATATCTTGCCATGTTCTTAATGGTGGGTTATTTATAAATCTCACTTTAAAAGCTGCCATCTTTCTGTATGCATGCCACTATCAGTTATCTGTTAGGTATTCTCAAACCTGACAGTAAAATCTCCCTGAAAGGAGTGCTACTTTTAGAGCTGCTCTGTGTGCTCTTTCCCTTATTTCATGATGAAGAAGCTAATGCTACCTTATTTTAAACCAACATATAACATACAGTCACCTCAGCCAGAAGGATTTCTAAACTGCAGGCCTTAAAGTTTAGTAAACACTGCAGTTTACATCTGTCAATCCACAACCCCTTTTCCTTGTTTTTACACATGGGGTCAGGGTTTCACTTCAGCAGTGACAATCCTCTAGAGACAAGGTTTACAGTTTACATAGTGATAGGATAGCTATGAGACCGCTTTCATTCCTTTAAGTAATCCCTTCTGTCTCTTTGAACAGATCTGTACATGTGCACTATCTTTTTCTTATGCATATGCACAAAAGGTGTCTTGCCTTTGCCCTTTAGCAACAATCAGGTTTTGCATGCTGTCATTGTCTTTACAGGTTTTACTTTGCAGGAAACTTGCTGAAATATTCTGCAGAACAAAAATCTGCTATGACATTCAAAGGTTCTTGCACTTAATAGCTCATTTTGCACTAGTAGCATTTCACACTGGAGATGGTTCTTTGAAAAATCTAATGCCATGACTCGCTTTTTGGCCATTTCTACCTACTATGACAGTATAGGATAAAGCTTTGGGACTGTCTGATTTTTATCTGTGCTTTCCTGTCTGTAATATCTTGCATTTAAAATCGGTTATGAAGGATCCAATCTCTGTCTGGGATTCGGCTCCACACCACAGTTTTTTGCACTATCCAGTTTGAGCAACTGAGGTCTTCAGACATTAATGACCAGAAAGATTATGCAAATCCTTAGTTCACAGGTTATTAGAGCTGGATGTCTTGGTGTGATCCATCTTTCATGCTATTTCACAAGGACAGAAACTGTGCAGTGATCCAAAATTCCCTACTTAAGTGTCAAAAAAATGGACTTTAAATTGAGATGTCAACCTGACAGTTTAGTACTTGCAGAAGACCGTGGAGGTGGGGGTTATTCCATAAGTAAGGAAGAATTTTTTTTTTATTGGATTTATTTCTGGTATACAGAATGGCTGTTTAAGCTGGCAAAATTTCAAGTAGTTTGCATACTTTGCAGATTTCAACCGTTTGGTTAGAGTTTTTGAGATTTGGTTAAACGCCATTTGGCCAAGTAATATAACACCGTCTCTCAGTAACCTGCAAGCTGGGTTAAACTAGCAATAAACAGCTCAAGGTTGTTTGGTTGTTATTTCCCACAACCCAATTAGGACCATCAGAAGCTGCAGAAGTCCTCTGTAGACATATTTAATTAGCCTCCCTCATTAAACGGAGAGAAAGAGAAAACCATGTCAGTTAAGATGGCACCAAGTAGGTGACTAGCATGAGCAAATTAAGAAGGTCCGTAATGCAGAAGGATGGAAAATGTGGGGAAAATGGAGTGCAGCTTTGTAAGTGAACTTAGGTTGTGAACAGGCACTGGTGGAGAAATAATCTGCTGTACATAGGGACCCCCTTTGGAAAGTGATGGTTAACTAACAGTAGCTGGTGTGGTTTACTGTGTTTGATTCCTGAAGAGTTACCCTTAAAGATCTGATTTTCTGAGTACTAGCATGCATGCATGCTACTTTTTTCTGAAAAGTTCCCCATTATAAAAATGTAAGCTTACCATGCATTATTATATACATACATTTTCCGATAGATACTTTGCTAAAACATTTCTTAATACTGTCTAGAATTTAAGCCACGCTTTGTTCATACTCGACCTGCTCGTGCAGTTGATGAATTTGATGAAAATATTTATGACATGGAGTTTGAAGAAGAATCTGAACCAGACCAGCCAAGAAACATTAGCAAACGCCATTATAAATATGATGAGGAAGAGGAATTTGAAGATTATGATGTTGATGTTGATGATGAAGAAATGCTTGGTGACAGCAGTAATTCATTGAATTTGCCAAAATCTGTCCAAGTAACACACAAGTAAGAACATTTACTACATTTTAATGTTTTTTTCTAATGTGTAACCATTTTATTTCAGTGGGTACCAAGTGCGATAGATGAACATGACATTGTCCATGATATTTCATTTATTTTGACAGATTTGTTTTATGTGACCTTTACATTGTAGCCAGTGTGGTTCATTTAACTTTGATTTTGGCAATGTGGCTTTATGTAGGCTCAAGACAGAGTATGATCCATAGAATACAGAGTATATTGCTAGCAGATTCTGAGCATACTAATTCTTTGGGTACTGTGACACTGGTGTGTGCTGCTGGACACCAGTCTCTGTAGTTCTGCATATCCTTTTGTCTGATTTTATTCTCTGAATCAGAGACTACTTGTATCTGTTAAGTAGAGTTGTGCAGTTAGGGGTCAGAGTGGGTCACTGTTTAGCATCTGAGATGGGATGTGGCAATGAGTATTCAGAATTGTGATTGCTTGCCACAGGTACTCGCAGCTTATTTTATGCCTTAATGTGCTCCCAGCTTGTTGGATGCAACACTTGCATGAATGCATATTAACTTAGTAAGGGAGCTGCCCCCATCTTCAAGGTGATGCTGTGTTTAATGCCC